>NC_142937.1:48043339-48203339 GCF_046866305.1 Octopus bimaculoides | reverse complement strand
AAGGAATTTGCAACATATTAGGTGGTTAGGGTACTTGATTCCATGCAAAAAATCGATTTCTTTTTTTTTTTTTGCTTAGTGAAAATCGTGCAGGTGTTAATATAGAAATTTACCATAATGTTGTTGTTATTTAGCCTCAAATCAACCCTGATATTGCAAACCTATCATCAAAGACATTTCAGCCTTCAGCAAACCATCTTTTTAGGGATAATCTAGGACATTACATACAATGGGTGTGTGATTTAGGTAGAGTGATACTTTGGCTGCTATTTTTAGCGTGTCAAGCGACCGGGTAGAGACTTTTTCATTGGTTTGATTGCTTGATGAGATTTTTTTTTACACATATATATGTAATATGCATATATATCATTTGCAGAAGCTAGAGAGTAAGTTAAAAGCTGAGAGTTTCATGTATTGGCACTTATCAAACATGAATTTGTCTATTGTCACTCTGTAACTTCTGACGAAATAACTTCTAAAATATAAAATTTTGTCAGAAACATTAAGAGTAAACCTTGTTCTATGTGACACATTCTACCAGTATCAGAAGTTTGAAAGTGTCTAGTTAAAAAAAATTAATCAAATAATCTGTATGTGTAATTAAATAGATCTGAAATGGATGAATAGCAACGTTGACCTCGGAAAGTAAAGACAGACGAAATACTGTTTCTAAAATACAAAATTTTGTCAAAAACGTTAAGAATAAACCCTGTTCTTTGCAACACATTCTAACAGTATTGGAAGTTTGAAAGTGTTAAGTTAAAAAAAAATTAATTAATTAATCTGTACATCAAAGTTGACCCTGGTGAAATTTGAACTCAAAATTTAAAGACAGACGAAATACTGATAAGCATTTTGCCAAGTGCGCTAACATTTCTGCCAGCTCACCACTTTAGTATGTAAAAATTGATTTTAGAAATATATTCTTTATTCTTATTGCTTAAGTGTTACTCCCTTACTTCCTCACTGACATTAAATTTCATAACATTTTACATCATAACTGGTTTTCTACTAATTTTTGTTGAATGCAATTAACGATTCTGAATTCCTTATCCATTTTTCTATCATTTAAGTCTAAGAAAACTATACTTTTAATTTAAAATTAAAAGATTTATGTTAATTGAAGATGAATGTCTGCCTTACCTGCGACCTTTTGAGGTCGCAGCTATTTTGATGTAACTTTTTTTCTACTGAACCAAATCTCAAACTATTTATGCCAAAGTGTAGCCAAGGAGGTGTCTTCTTTAAAACTATTAACAGATTGCAATTTAATTGAAACTGAATTAGTGGTGAAGTTGGGAAGCTTCTGTGATTGACGAAATGGTGGATTTAATATATTCACCACTTCTGTGGTTGAATGATATATATATATATATATATATATATATATATATATATATATATTTCGTGGCCTGTGTGATATGGCCACCAACCATATAGTTCCAGGATCAGTCCCACTGTATGGCACCTTGGGCAAGTGTCCTCTACTATAGCCTCAGGCTGACCAAAGCCTTGTAAAGAGATTTGGTAGACAGAAACTGAAAGAAACCCATTGTGTGTGTATGTGTGTGTGTGTATGAGGGGATACCCAAAAGAAGTTGGAATTTTGCAATATTATTTTCTTCACTTAGTTTTATATGTTTACATTTTTATCACCTTCAAAGTATTCTCCATTTGAAGCAGTACTGGAACTCTTGCTCAGTGATGCCTTTTAATGCCTCCATCGTATTTTACTTCACCCCTTCCACATCTTCAAATTCCACAGCACCAGCCTTTGTCACCAGTGATGACCTTCAAAAATAAAGGTCCAGATCAACTTCCAACTGTTCTTTCAGTTCACGACACACATTCGGTCGTAACTGCTTTTTATCTTCTGTGAGCAAGTGAGGCACAAATTTTGCTGCAACTCTTTTCATTCGCAATTCCTCACTCAAAATTCGTTTGCAGGAGCTCCAGGACACACCAGTTATATCAACAAGTTTGTCAATTGTGCAGCAACGATCCTCCAAGAACAGTTCATGAATTTTCATGATGTTTTCATTCATTTGGGAGGTTGATAGCCGTCCTGAACCAGGTTGGTTTTCACACAACAAGTGACCATTCCCAAAGTGTGGAAACCACTTGCAAACTTGTATTTTGATCATGGCAGTGTCCTTATAAACTGTTTGAAGCATGACAACTGTTTCAGCTGCTGTTTTCCCCAACAGAAAACAGAATTTCATGGAAGGACATTGTTCCTTCATTTCAGCCATCGCAAAAATTGATGAACAGGGGAGAAACACTGCAAAACAAAGATGTATCATGTGGCAGTATGACTACACTCAACATTGCCGGTCAGCAGACTGATGCCTGAGGGTCACATCAAGTGACTTCTAGCAGAGGAAGCCTGAACTACAGCAGGTTTGTACACAGAGAATGTTTCCACTTACTTTTGGGTACCCCCTTGTATAAATATCTTCTGAAATCTTTACTGAGGACTAAGTCCACAGATTTAGTCCTCAGTAAAGATTTTGGAGTGCGAGTTCAAATTATTTGAGTGCTACTAAGCAATTTCTATACTGAGCATCTTTGGATCTCATCTATTGACTTTCTCTCTCTCTCTCTCATATATATATATATATATATATATATATAGACAGAAAGAGAGAGTTACATAATCAGATTGTTACCTAACACTCTGTTGAATCCCTAGTGCAAAACCAATTGGTAAGATTGGCCGTAATGGATATATAATACTGTACACTTTGGATTATTCATATACATATATATATATATATATATATATATATATATATATATATATATATATATATATATATATATATATATATATATATATATAGAGAGAGAGAGAGAGAGAGAGAGGGGTAATGGTGTCAATAAGACCCAAAGGTGTCAGGTAATGCTGAGTAAATGCTATGGACAGACTATAGTTAAGCTCTAGGTTCGGTGATTATGTGAATGAGGAGCCTAACGTAGGTGAAATATCAGCATGTGTATATATAAAAAATTTCCAGAATGAGATAAAAATCCAAAGCTGTGAAAGATTTTAGAACATTTATAAATAGAAGGTCTTAAAGCTGTTTCCGGGATATTTTATATATCCCCTCATTAGAGACAGTGTGAAAAAATGGTTAAGCAATAGTTATTCTAGATAAGATATGCTTAACTCTTTTCTCACACCGTCTCCAATGAAGGGATATATAAAATATCCCGGAAACAGTTGTAAGACCATCTATTTATAAATGTACTAAAATCTTTCACAGCCTTGGATTTTTATCTCATTCTGACAATTTTATATATATATATATATATATATATATATATATATATATATATATATATATATATATATATAATTCCAAGAAAGTTAGAGGTTGCGAA
Source organism: Octopus bimaculoides (assembly GCF_046866305.1). Classification (NCBI taxonomy): domain Eukaryota; kingdom Metazoa; phylum Mollusca; class Cephalopoda; order Octopoda; family Octopodidae; genus Octopus; species Octopus bimaculoides. The sequence goes on along the minus strand of NC_142937.1, from coordinate 48,199,955 downwards.
TCTAACCAACTAAGGGATAATATCTATCCAATATACTGCTGGTAGAATACCCAATTTTTAATACACAAGTGTTTTTTCATTGCATGGCAATTACATTATTGAGTGTAATAAATGGGTGAAGGTAAAGAGTTATTTTACCATTAATTTATAGAGCAATAAGAAAATGAAGGGGATCAATAGGTGGTATTCATCACTCCTCTTATGATAACTTTCTCATACCTCTGTTTATATTTTATCTAATATGAATAATATAATGCATCTAATAATAATAATAATAATAATAATAATAATAATAATTGATTCATTTGTATGCATATACATACACATATGTATGTACATTTAAGTGTAGGTATATGTTTTTATGTATATGTATATGTAAAAGTATGTATATATGTGTGTATTTATATTTATAACTTAACCTTATGTACTTTCTAAAATCTCTGACGAAGCCTAGAGAAACACCCAAGTACCTCAATTTCATCTACTAATTACCTCAGTCCACTGAAGGGACAAAAGTAGAATGAGGTATTATTGCCTCTTGGCTGAAACAGCTGTAAGATATCCCAATTTCTATTGCTCTATGTTATATATTTTAATAATTACTGATATTTCTATATTTTATATATGTAAAGCATAATATGTTATACATGTATGTATGTATATTGTTATAATTGTCCTTTTAGTAAATAAATTGATATAATATAATGTCTAAAAGTTGATGAATACCACCTATTGATCCCCTCCATTTTCTTATTGCTCCCCCCTCTCTCTCTCTCTCTCTCTCTATATATATATATATATATATTGTCTATTTCTATGTATCTTGACCATATTATACTGAGGAGTAGAAGTTGTATAATACTACAATAACTACGAAATCATGATCTATAATTCAGTCTGTTTTTAAGGGGCTAGCTTTGAGAGTTGCATTTCCTCGCGTTTGGTAAAAATGTGTTTATTATGGTAGTTTGACCTTAGAGTCCCTCATAGCATGAGGCATTCTTGTATAGTAATGCCCTTATATAAATAAATATATTTTGGGGAATAAATGATGAATTTTTTTCCCTTATGAGGTTTTTTTCACACTAGCTACTTGATAAATTCTTGTAAAAGAATTCATCCTATAATTGAATTTAAATATATAACCAGAATATATTCAGTGCTGAATTCATTCTGAGAAAAAACACATGTACTGAGATGCAATTCGAAAATCCCGCCACTTACATAGGTATATAGCGATAAACAATCTTCTATGTACTATACTGGATACACGGTGTTCGTTTGGTATGTTGATTTTCTGTCTATTTCTATGTATCTTGACCATATTATACTGAGGAGTAGAAGTTGTATAATACTACAATAACTACGAAATCATGATCTATAATTCAGTCTGTTTTTAAGGGGCTAGCTTTGAAAGTTGCATTTCCTCGTGTTTGGTAAAAATGTGTTTATTATGGTAGTTTGACATTAGAGTCCCTCATAGCGTGAGGCATTCTTGTATAGTAATGCCCTTATATAAATATATATACACATATATATATATATATATATATACACAATTGCAGCCTGGAAGGTGTTTATAAGCCATTTAAAATAACACAAAATCCGTTAGATTCACTTCAACATTTAAATTTAATTTCACTGACAAAATTCTGTCGCACAGAATTTTGTCAGTGAACAGGTCGTGGTCTGAAAGCGACGAAAATATTTTGACAAATTAAATTTAAATGTTGAAGTGAATCTAACGGATTTTGTGTGTTATTTTAAATGGCTTATAAACACCTTCCACGCTGCAATTGTTTTTGTTCCAGCACACGATCTCAGATCAGGTCACTTGCTATGCAAGTACATCTCCATGTACTTAAAAAAAGAAGAGATATTGCTAAGTGAATCTAATGAGACTTAATATCCACTACAAAGCAGTATCAATATATCAATTAGATAGACATATAGACTCACCAACTACATGTATGCAATGAGATCAAACCTGAAACCACCTAATCTGGAAGTTAATTTCTCAACCACACAGCCAAGCCTGTACCCATATATAGACAGATTGAAATACATTCATACATTTACACTCAGACAGATGCATGCACATGTGCACACATGAACATGTTTATTATAAATACAGAGCTAAAAGAAAAACCTCTTTACATTATCTTTACAATTCATAAAATTGATTATCAACATTGGTTTGTTATTAAAACAAATACATATACATCAGACAGGGAAACACATACAAACATTTACTGTTGTTCTTCTAGCTTTTATAGAGGGTGTTCACCCTTCATCTTTCTACCCATCTCATTGTATATTTGTACAAACTGTCACAAGTTCAGATAAACATTGCACATAAAACACTTGCACACATATATTATGCTTTTTATACTTGGCAGGAGAGAAGGCTGATATGAAATTTACAAAGAAAAATATTTTTAAATTATGTAACAGCCATCTTCAAGGCCATTTCTTCTAGTTTGTTTTTCTTTTCCTTTCTGCATGACATTTTTATACTTGCTTTTCATATCTACAAACTTATTGTTCATATCCTGGCCAGCTATGACAAGACGCTGCAATTGTTTTTGTTCCAGCACACGATCTCAGATCAGGTCACTTGCTATGCAAGTACATCTCCATAATATATATATATATATATATATATATAGAGAGAGAGAGAGAGAGAGAGACACACACACCTACAAGTCTTATGGCTAAGATCAAGGTCTCATGTTTATTCATACCAGTTTAATATATATATATATACATGTACACACACACACACACATACAAATGTCTTTTAAATGTATAACTATATAGGTTTTACTGCTTGGCTGTTGGGTTTTAAAAGATAGTGACAGCAGCAATGAATGGGGATTCTACAATTCTGTTTGGCATTATGCAAGTATCAAGAATGATTGGCAATCCCCTGTCCAAGCCGTTTTGATGAATACTTTCTTACCCATACAATTAGAATATCTTACATTTACAAATGCATAGACAGGTAACAGTGAACAGTAAGTAGATATTTGGTTTAACTGAGATTCATTACATACATAAAGTACTCTATGTGCCTTTGTGTTAAAAGCAGGCACTGCCTATTATATCAGTGTAAAGTATGAATAAGGTCAACAAAATGTTTAAACATGCTTGTAATCCTGTTTACTGTAGTTAAACATATGCATACATACAAATATATTCACAAGTCTATCTAGACACACAGATACAACATATGCATACATACAAATATATATACAAGTATATGTATATATATTTATATAACAAATGCATACACACACACAAATATATTTACATTCATATGTACATATTGATGAAGCACAAAATCCTGCAACTATTTACCCCTTTTTTTATACTCTTTTAATTGTTTCAGTCATTTGACTGTGGTCAGGCTGGAGCACCGCCTTTAGTCAAGCAAATTGACCCCAGGACTTGTTCTTTGTAAGCCTAGTACTTATTCTATAAGTCCTTTTTGCTGAACCGCTAAGTTTCAGGGACGTAAACACACCAGCATCAGTTGTCAAGCGATGGTGGGGGGACAAACACAGACACACAAACATATACACACATATGCATATACATACATATATACAACAGGCTTCTTTCAGTTTCTGTCTACTAAATCCACTCACAAGGCTTTTGGTCGGCCCAAGGCTATAGTAGAAGACACTTGTCCAAGGTGCCACACAGTGGGACTGAACCTGGAACCATGTGGTTGGTAAGTAAGCTAACACACACACATGTCCCGTAACTTTGCAAATACTAGGCAGTATTGAAGAAATAACAAGTGAAACAAATAACTCTGCTTGATATCTTGCCTGTAGTTGGTAGTAGGACAATAATTGCAAAGAGACAGTTATATGAACAAGACTCAGTCACTGGCAAAATACTTGCATTGTAAAAAAATAAACACAAAGACAAGACTAGGCAAGAGTCAGACCACCATAGAAGAAAAGACAAAACAAATAATCATTTTATACTTCATTTTAATAATAAACTGTCCATTGATTCCTTGCAGACTAGTTCATTCATGTTAAACATGGATTAGTTTACATTGGTGAGGGGATAAAACAACATGTCTATTTCTGCTGGTTCACAAACTCTTCAGCTAAAACATTAGGTTCTTAATCTATATAATCATACCTGATATAAATTAGTTTGTTAGCTGATTTCTCCAGTCACATTTTATATTACTCAAGAGATGGTGAGAAAAAGTAAAAGAGATACAAAGAAAGTTAACATAAAAAATTCAAGTCAACACTGAAATTAACAAGCAGTGACAGGGGGATGGGAAAAGTTATGTACTTGATGAATGCTAAATACATGATACTGAATGTGAAAAACATGACATACATATACACACATACACACACTCTTACATACATGCCATCTTCTGTCTATGACATACACTCACACACATAGATATAACTACAATTTAAGAAGGATAAATATAAGCAGTTGGTAGATAAGGATACAGAAGCAGTAGATCTATATCACCATGTGTGTGTGTGTGTGTGTGTGTGTGTGTGTGTGTGTGTGTGTGCACATGTGTATGCATACATATATGTATGTATGTTTAAATGTACACATATAATATTTAGAGGGTGCTTGGCCTAGTGGTTAGGATGTTGCAATCATGATTGCAAGATGTTGGTTTTAATTCCTGGACTGGATGGTGTATTGTGTTCTTGAGCAAAACATTTCCTCTTTCATTGCTCTGTGATCACTTCGACATCTGCTATGTGGTATACAGTGCACCTGTTCAGGTAATGATAGAGGGAATGAACTAATGTACAGCAAATACATGTGATCATTATAAACAAATCATTTGTGCAGGTTGTTCAGCAAGAAACAGCAGAACTGTCTTTCTCAGACTATGAGAGACTACCATCATATGATATTTAATATCTCTAGTGACTGTCTACTCATGTGACTCTCTACTCATTACTACAATTGGTATTATAGCAGTTGGCTATATATCACTATAGTTGGTACGATGGCAGTATAGCAGTGACTATATATTACTGACTGTATATTATTACTCTAGCTTACTGCTAATCTGTTATAATTGAGGATAATAAAGATAAGTTATAGTTTCTAAATCAATAGGTACTGTTGATTAATGAGAAATCTGTATCAGACTTAATTACATTGAAGGAATGAATATAAGATCTGGGGAGAGAGAGAAGGAAAAAGAAAGAAAGAGGGAAAAAGGGAGTGTGTATGTGTGCATGCATGCACTGTCATATGTATGTGTGCATGCATGCACTGTCATATGTATGTGTGCTTGTGGTATAGACATAATAGTATGTGCTGTTAGTATGGATGTGTGTATGTGTTGGTAGAGTAGTAGGAGTTTGTATATAGGGAATGTAGTGGAGAAACTGGAAAATAGTTAAGAGAGTACTCTTTAATTCTATCACAGGTAATCACTCAACAACAGGTGACATGAGAAAATACATCTAGTCCAGGGTGTGAAATGAATGGAGATGGGAACAGCATTCATTTATTAGTAGCAGAAGAATTACCACTGTCATCATTTAACGTACATTTTCCATACCGGAATGGGTTGGGCAGTTTAACAGGAGATGGCAAGTCAGAGGGCTGTGCCAAGCTCTCTTGTCTTCTTTGGCTAAGTTTCTACAACTAGATGCCTTTCCTAATGCCAACCATTCTACGGAGTGTACTGGGTGCTCTTTACATGGCATCAATATCAATGAGGTCACCAAATAACTTGCAAGACAAAACCCCTCAAATAAATGGGGAGTAATATTGAGGGAGGCGACACTGTGCCAGATGATAAGTTAGAGCATGATAGAAAAACAGAAACAGGTGTCTGCAACAGAGGAGACACATGGCTACCCCAGCAGGAGGGGGGAAAGAGAGAGAGAGAGAGAGAGAATATGAGGAAGAAGATATGTTTATCATCATCATTATCAGCCATGTTTTAACACCCACTTTTCCATGCTTGCACAAGTCAGATGGAGTTCACTGATGCAGATTTTCTACACCTGGAATCCCTTCCTCTTACCAACCCTTACATGTTTGTTTCCAAGCAAGGAAATATTTCTCCTTGACCAGGCATGTTTTCATAGAAGATTGGAAATGAATAATACCAGTTTTACAAAGGTGACAATCATTTACAACAATCATGCAATGTCTAGACAGGGAAATGACAATTACCCCCCCCCCCCCCTTCTGCATATATACACACACATGTACATACAATGTATTTCTTTAAATTCACTCACAAAGCTTTGGTTGTCCTGAGACTATAGTAGAAGACACTTGATCAAATTGCTCTCCAGTGGGACTAAACCCAAAATTATGTGGCTGTGAAGCAAAGTTTTTAACCATACAGCCATACTTGTTCAGAGTTCAAATCCCACCATTGCCAACTTTGCCTTTGCTCCTTCTGGGGGTGATAAAATACAGTACTAGTAAAGTATTGAAGTTGATGTATTTGGCTGTTTCTTTTCTCCAAATTAGAGACCCAGTGTCTATGTAATACAATAATATTACTAAAAAGTGGAAAAAAAAAAAAAAAAGAAAAACGGAAAGAAAAGATGAGAAGAATTTACAGAAACTGTAGTATGACAAACTAAATTCCTTAAAGTTCTTAATTTTGTCCTAGCTACATTCTGAATTCAAAGTCTACTGATGTCTTTCTACAGTCAATTAAATAAATACCAGTAATATCAATAATATAACTGATATTGATTTAATCAAGACACACTTCCTATTTGGCAAAAATAAAACTATGAGCTTAATAATAGAAAAATTATTAATGTTGATGATGATGATGAAAGAAAATGAGAAAGTAGACTGCTGCAAAAACAGCACAGTGCCAGATTAGATGCTTCCCAGTAAAAGTATTGGCTCTCATTTTACTTCTATTTTCCTTCCCTCTACAGCACAAGTACATTGAACTTTTGCTCATTGCCTCTTTTTTTTTGGGGTTTTTGCACTGTCTCTGCTTGCACCTTACCTAAATATTAATTATCTGGTTTTCATTTTATGTACCTGAAAGCATGGCTACATTGTTAGGTAGTCTTAGCTGTATGTTTGAGCACAGCTGTTGCATGAAGATAACCATTCAAACAACCTGTTTGAACACAACCATTGCATGTAAGCAGCCACTTAAACAAAACATTCAGTTGAAATAATCCACAGAGGTTACCTACAAAAGCTGGTGTTACATATTACAACCAGAGGTAACAAATTTAGGTGCTTTCTTCAGGTGCACAGCACACAATGACAGCAGTGAGATATGACCTCATTATAATGAAGTTATAATGGTTGATAGTTGAGCTTCATCACGCAAATCTTAGATTAAAGACTAGGAACAATAGTAGTGACTGGTTACAAACCACTATATTTTATGGCTTCAACTTCAGTATATTATTATTAGTAGTACAAACCACAAAGTGTCCCCTATGTGGTTGCTTAACTGACTAGAAATAGCAGTCATATTTAGCTGATATCACATTCTGCTTTCCTAACCATTTTAATACCAACCTGCCTGAAAACACCCTTGGTTCTATGATACAAACTCCCTTCCATCAAAATTTCATGTTAACTTATGTTCCAAACACCACCTAAATAATGACAAAATTATTTTCAAATTTAATTGAAACAAAAACTATGTAATTTGAAAGAAACATGGCAACAAAAGGGTTAAAGAAGGAAAAATACATTGAATAATGACATAGTTCTAGATATAACAGTTGGCAAAGGGCTGGGGAGGGAATAGGATGTCCATAATTGGAATAATTTCTGATTACAGATCCATTTTTACTACAAGCTAAACAGCAATAACAACAGCTGACAGTATATGATGAAAGACAGAATGATCAGAGATGAACTAAATTTTTTATCATAACTCTGCTCAATTGATCAGTTGACCTGGGGCTAAACAACAACAGCAACTAGTGGTTATTCTATTATTAAAATCAAGCAACGAATGCATGGTTACTAATCCACTTACTTTTATTTCTAGTTTAGATTTTCAGTTGCTACATATTTAAAATATGATGACCTGCAAGAAAGTAGACACACTCAATGGATAAATAATCATTAGACACATTTTTCTTTTACCTATTTTAGTCATTAGACAGCAGCTATGCTGGGACACCACCTTCAAGAGTTAGTCAAACAAACTGAACCCAGTACTTATTTCTCTCTAAGCCTGCTACTTATTCTATCGGACTCTTTTTGCTAAACCTCTAAGTTGTGGAGATGTAAAGAAACCAACACCAATTATCAAATAATGATGGAGGACAAACACAAACACAAATATGTGTGCACACATACAACAGGTTTCTTTCAGTTTCTGCCTACCAAATAAATTCACAAGGCTTCGGTCGGCCCACTGCTATAGGAGATGACATTTGTCCTAGGTGCCATGCAATGGGACTGAACCTGGAACCATGTAATTGAGAAGCAAACTTCTTACCACACAACCACACCTGTCCTAAATTTTCATTTTATACTCCCATGGTTCATTGTAGGTAGATGGTAATCATGCATTTATTGCTCATTTTTAATAATAAAATAACCACTAACTGCTGTCATTGTTTAGCCCCAAGCCAACTGATTTATTGAGCAGAATTTTGATCAAAAATTTGTTTAATCTGGAATCCTCCTGTTTTTAATAATATAATGTCAGCAGTTGTTACTGCAGCTTAACCAAAGATTAGTCTTGATCAAACTGATTTATAATTGAAAGTTATTCCAGCCATGGATATTCTCTGTTATCCAACATGTTTTTCCTTCTTTAAGAAAGTATAATGTGATAGGATAGTCATGAGCAAATTATGGCCCACAGGCAGCCCGTGGTGTTAGGATTCTCTGAATGGCATGCCTATCAAAAAATTACCTTGAATTTTTTGAGTAGTGCAGTTTGCCTGATGATGAGTCATGTCTAATGCAGTCCACTTCTGGAAAAAGGTTGCCTGTGACTGTAGTTAAATGTAACTGTTATTTCTAGCCAGTTAAGTAACTACATTGTTGGCTTGTACTACCAGAAGTAATGTATGAAGTTGAAGCCATCAAATATAATAGTGTTTGGTAATCAATTGCTTCAAATAGAGCCTAGTTGTTAATCCAAGATTTGCAAGGTGAAGTCATTGAATCATTGACTATATAATAAGTTCATATCACACTACTGTCAGAGTGTAATGAGCACCTGAGTAAGGCACCTAAATCTGTAGGTTATAATTTAACAAAACATGAAAAGCATATTCTCACTGTCCTTCATAGTTGAATCCTTTAACAGTGGGAAGTGTATTTCACAACAAAAACTATAGTTGCAACAAGTAAATCCCTCATGCTCAATTAAGCAAGGAATATATATATATATATATATATATATATATATATATATATATATATATGAGAAAAGTACATGTAGATAAGGGAAGCAATGAATGTCTCAAGTATACTTTGAGTAAAACCAGGTCAGTGGAAACCAAGTAGAACGCTGTTACATGGACTGAATTTGTTCTTTAGTGGTATCTTTTTTTCACAGTTTTCATTTCCCAAATTCACTCACAAGGCATTAGTCAGCCCAGGGCTAGAGTAGAAGACACTTGCCCAATGTGCCATGCAGGGGAACAGGACACAATGCCACATGGTTGGTAAGCGAGCTTCTTAACCACACAGCCATGTCTGTGCCTATACCTAAGCTTTTCTCCAGTTTAACAATTGCTACCTAGTCCTTGGGTATCTTTAAAGGACTTCACTCTATTACAAGCTTTTGTACATGGTCTCTGGCTTCTCTCACCTCTACTTGTCTTGTAGGCCCTCTAAAAACGTCATTTACATTCATTATTGCAAATATATTTATCAACTAGAACTATTCCCAAATTTTGATAAATACATTGCATACATATGAGATATTATTTCAGGTTGAATACCACAGTTAATTTGCCTCTCATGATGTATTAAGTATCATACACAAATAGCTGATTTAATCTAATACTGCTTCTGTTACATATTAACAGATTTTTATTTAGCTGAACAGCTATTTGCAACATTTGTGACTGTTTATTTACTGTTTTCCTATATCACTGATGATAGAATTTTGTCTTGGTACATGGTTGGCACTAAATACATGCTACTGGCAAAGCCCAATGGGGCAGAAATGCATCTTCCATTCTCACCAACAGCTGCAAGAAAGATTTTGTCTGCTTCTGATATATATTGTGCTTTTAACACAGGCCACAAGGTTATTTATTGTAGTGGACCCCAACATTTTTTTGCCATGGTCCAGTTTCATGCAAGAAAATTTTTTTCACAAACCAGGGTATCATGCATATAATTAAGTGCATAATATATGATTTAATAATTACATATACAATGCATATATATTACATATATAATACATATATAATGCAAAAATATCCTGCATAGAGATAAGATTTAAAAACCTATTCTTTCTGTGTAGCCTGGTACCAAAGGATCCATAGCCCAGTACTGGACTACAGCTAGGTGATTTGAGATGCCTAAATTTATTGTTTGGTTATTGCTTAAGTTGCATCCTACTTGGAGAATTGGAAGAAGTTGGTTGATTTATATGTGAAACAGATCTGAACAATACTAACTGTTCTTCAAGTACAGAGGACATTTCATTGTGAATGGTATGTAAAAATAATAAAATAAAAATTAAATAAATAAATAAAATATATATATAAAAAGAGAAAAATTAAAAATAACAAGACATTTCAAGTGACTTGAAATGTCCCCTCAGTAGTTTCTGAAAAGAAAATTAAGAGTGTTATAAATGAATATTATGCAACAGTACAGTGTTGTCATTGAAAAATAATTGAACAGAGATGGTGGGGAACTGTGATTAATAAGACATTTCTAGAGAAAAGATCCATGGGACAATGAAAGAAAGAGAATCTTTTTTCTTTAGTTTTTATTTTTAATGGGTTGTTGTTACTGTTTAACTCCAAACATACCTGATTGAGTAGACTTATGTGATTATTATTCTGTCTTTACTCTCAAAAGTAAACACATCTAGGACTACATTATCCAATGTGTTCTTACTATTTTCATGATGATAGGGTGTAATTTTAATGCTATTTCTAGCAGATTGGACAACTACACAGATACATCCTTGTTAGTTCACAATGTATAGCTTGTATATATGCAATATTTGTTGCTTCTTTAGTCCCAGGAGAGCTGTGAACAAGATGGCTTTATGATCCATCTGTGAACATGAAGACCTGTGTTCAAGCTGACATCATTTCAGTTTTTTTTCTAGTAGTAGTAGTAGTAATCCTTTCTACTATAGGCACATGGCTTGAAATTTTACAGGGGGGCAGGGGGTAAATTAATTACATCAATCCCAGTCCTCAACTGGAACTTATTTTATTGATTCTGATAAAATAAGTACCAGCCGGTGGAATTTGAACTCAGAACATGAAGACAAATGAAATATTGCTAGGCATGTTAACGATTCTGTCAGCTTGCTACCTTAATAATAATGATGATAAATAATAATAATAATAATAATAATAATAATAATAATAATAATAATAATAATAATAATAATAATAATAATAATAATAATAATAATAATGGTTTCAAATTTTGGAGAGGGGTAAGTCTCCAGTGCTCAACTGATACTTATTTTATCAACACCAAAAGGATGAAAGGTAAAGTTGACCTCAGCAGTATTTGAACTCAGAACGTAAAGACAGGCAAAATGCAGCTAACCACTTTGCCCCATGTACGAATGATTCTGCCTGCTTGCCACCTTAGTAATAATGGTTTCAAATAAATTTCTGGACAAGGCCAGCAAGTTTGGGGTAGGAGGTAAGTTGATTACATTGACATCAGTATTCAACTGGTACTTATTTTATCAACCTGAAAAGGATGAATGGTAAAGTCGACCATGGCAGAACTGAACTCAGAATGTAAAGATGAAGCATTTCGCCCAGCATACTAACAATTCTGCCAGCTCACCACTTTACTACTACTACTACTACTACTACTACTACTACTACTACTACTACTAATAATAATAATAATAATAATCCTTTCTGCAGTAGGTACAAGGCCTGAAATTTTGGGGGTGGGGTTTTTTAATGCTTCCCAACAAAGCATTTGCTTAGTAATTGAGGTAGTTTCAAAAGGGGTTTTAAAAAAAGAAGAGATATTGCTAAGTGAATCTAATGAGACTTAATATCCACTACAAAGCAGTATCAATATATCAATTAGATAGACATATAGACTCACCAACTACATGTATGCAATGAGATCAAACCTGAAACCACCTAATCTGGAAGTTAATTTCTCAACCACACAGCCAAGCCTGTACCCATATATAGACAGATTGAAATACATTCATACATTTACACTCAGACAGATGCATGCACATGTGCACACATGAACATGTTTATTATAAATACAGAGCTAAAAGAAAAACCTCTTTACATTATCTTTACAATTCATAAAATTGATTATCAACATTGGTTTGTTATTAAAACAAATACATATACATCAGACAGGGAAACACATACAAACATTTACTGTTGTTCTTCTAGCTTTTATAGAGGGTGTTCACCCTTCATCTTTCTACCCATCTCATTGTATATTTGTACAAACTGTCACAAGTTCAGATAAACATTGCACATAAAACACTTGCACACATATATTATGCTTTTTATACTTGGCAGGAGAGAAGGCTGATATGAAATTTACAAAGAAAAATATTTTTAAATTATGTAACAGCCATCTTCAAGGCCATTTCTTCTAGTTTGTTTTTCTTTTCCTTTCTGCATGACATTTTTATACTTGCTTTTCATATCTACAAACTTATTGTTCATATCCTGGCCAGCTATGACAAGACGCTGCAATTGTTTTTGTTCCAGCACACGATCTCAGATCAGGTCACTTGCTATGCAAGTACATCTCCATAATATATATATATATATATATATATATATAGAGAGAGAGAGAGAGAGAGATACACACACCTACAAGTCTTATGGCTAAGATCAAGGTCTCATGTTTATTCATACCAGTTTAATATATATATATATACATGTACACACACACACACACATACAAATGTCTTTTAAATGTATAACTATATAGGTTTTACTGCTTGGCTGTTGGGTTTTAAAAGATAGTGACAGCAGCAATGAATGGGGATTCTACAATTCTGTTTGGCATTATGCAAGTATCAAGAATGATTGGCAATCCCCTGTCCAAGCCGTTTTGATGAATACTTTCTTACCCATACAATTAGAATATCTTACATTTACAAATGCATAGACAGGTAACAGTGAACAGTAAGTAGATATTTGGTTTAACTGAGATTCATTACATACATAAAGTACTCTATGTGCCTTTGTGTTAAAAGCAGGCACTGCCTATTATATCAGTGTAAAGTATGAATAAGGTCAACAAAATGTTTAAACATGCTTGTAATCCTGTTTACTGTAGTTAAACATATGCATACATACAAATATATTCACAAGTCTATCTATACACACAGATACAACATATGCATACATACAAATATATATACAAGTATATGTATATATATTTATATAACAAATGCATACACACACACAAATATATTTACATTCATATGTACATATTGATGAAGCACAAAATCCTGCAACTATTTACCCCTTTTTTTATACTCTTTTAATTGTTTCAGTCATTTGACTGTGGTCAGGCTGGAGCACCGCCTTTAGTCAAGCAAATTGACCCCAGGACTTGTTCTTTGTAAGCCTAGTACTTATTCTATAAGTCCTTTTTGCTGAACCGCTAAGTTTCAGGGACGTAAACACACCAGCATCAGTTGTCAAGCGATGGTGGGGGGACAAACACAGACACACAAACATATACACACATATGCATATACATACATATATACAACAGGCTTCTTTCAGTTTCTGTCTACTAAATCCACTCACAAGGCTTTTGGTCGGCCCAAGGCTATAGTAGAAGACACTTGTCCAAGGTGCCACACAGTGGGACTGAACCTGGAACCATGTGGTTGGTAAGTAAGCTAACACACACACATGTCCCGTAACTTTGCAAATACTAGGCAGTATTGAAGAAATAACAAGTGAAACAAATAACTCTGCTTGATATCTTGCCTGTAGTTGGTAGTAGGACAATAATTGCAAAGAGACAGTTATATGAACAAGACTCAGTCACTGGCAAAATACTTGCATTGTAAAAAAATAAACACAAAGACAAGACTAGGCAAGAGTCAGACCACCATAGAAGAAAAGACAAAACAAATAATCATTTTATACTTCATTTTAATAATAAACTGTCCATTGATTCCTTGCAGACTAGTTCATTCATGTTAAACATGGATTAGTTTACATTGGTGAGGGGATAAAACAACATGTCTATTTCTGCTGGTTCACAAACTCTTCAGCTAAAACATTAGGTTCTTAATCTATATAATCATACCTGATATAAATTAGTTTGTTAGCTGATTTCTCCAGTCACATTTTATATTACTCAAGAGATGGTGAGAAAAAGTAAAAGAGATACAAAGAAAGTTAACATAAAAAATTCAAGTCAACACTGAAATTAACAAGCAGTGACAGGGGGATGGGAAAAGTTATGTACTTGATGAATGCTAAATACATGATACTGAATGTGAAAAACATGACATACATATACACACATACACACACTCTTACATACATGCCATCTTCTGTCTATGACATACACTCACACACATAGATATAACTACAATTTAAGAAGGATAAATATAAGCAGTTGGTAGATAAGGATACAGAAGCAGTAGATCTATATCACCATGTGTGTGTGTGTGTGTGTGTGTGTGTGTGTGTGTGTGTGTGTGTGCACATGTGTATGCATACATATATGTATGTATGTTTAAATGTACACATATAATATTTAGAGGGTGCTTGGCCTAGTGGTTAGGATGTTGCAATCATGATTGCAAGATGTTGGTTTTAATTCCTGGACTGGATGGTGTATTGTGTTCTTGAGCAAAACATTTCCTCTTTCATTGCTCTGTGATCACTTCGACATCTGCTATGTGGTATACAGTGCACCTGTTCAGGTAATGATAGAGGGAATGAACTAATGTACAGCAAATACATGTGATCATTATAAACAAATCATTTGTGCAGGTTGTTCAGCAAGAAACAGCAGAACTGTCTTTCTCAGACTATGAGAGACTACCATCATATGATATTTAATATCTCTAGTGACTGTCTACTCATGTGACTCTCTACTCATTACTACAATTGGTATTATAGCAGTTGGCTATATATCACTATAGTTGGTACGATGGCAGTATAGCAGTGACTATATATTACTGACTGTATATTATTACTCTAGCTTACTGCTAATCTGTTATAATTGAGGATAATAAAGATAAGTTATAGTTTCTAAATCAATAGGTACTGTTGATTAATGAGAAATCTGTATCAGACTTAATTACATTGAAGGAATGAATATAAGATCTGGGGAGAGAGAGAAGGAAAAAGAAAGAAAGAGGGAAAAAGGGAGTGTGTATGTGTGCATGCATGCACTGTCATATGTATGTGTGCATGCATGCACTGTCATATGTATGTGTGCTTGTGGTATAGACATAATAGTATGTGCTGTTAGTATGGATGTGTGTATGTGTTGGTAGAGTAGTAGGAGTTTGTATATAGGGAATGTAGTGGAGAAACTGGAAAATAGTTAAGAGAGTACTCTTTAATTCTATCACAGGTAATCACTCAACAACAGGTGACATGAGAAAATACATCTAGTCCAGGGTGTGAAATGAATGGAGATGGGAACAGCATTCATTTATTAGTAGCAGAAGAATTACCACTGTCATCATTTAACGTACATTTTCCATACCGGAATGGGTTGGGCAGTTTAACAGGAGATGGCAAGTCAGAGGGCTGTGCCAAGCTCTCTTGTCTTCTTTGGCTAAGTTTCTACAACTAGATGCCTTTCCTAATGCCAACCATTCTACGGAGTGTACTGGGTGCTCTTTACATGGCATCAATATCAATGAGGTCACCAAATAACTTGCAAGACAAAACCCCTCAAATAAATGGGGAGTAATATTGAGGGAGGCGACACTGTGCCAGATGATAAGTTAGAGCATGATAGAAAAACAGAAACAGGTGTCTGCAACAGAGGAGACACATGGCTACCCCAGCAGGAGGGGGGAAAGAGAGAGAGAGAGAGAGAGAATATGAGGAAGAAGATATGTTTATCATCATCATTATCAGCCATGTTTTAACACCCACTTTTCCATGCTTGCACAAGTCAGATGGAGTTCACTGATGCAGATTTTCTACACCTGGAATCCCTTCCTCTTACCAACCCTTACATGTTTGTTTCCAAGCAAGGAAATATTTCTCCTTGACCAGGCATGTTTTCATAGAAGATTGGAAATGAATAATACCAGTTTTACAAAGGTGACAATCATTTACAACAATCATGCAATGTCTAGACAGGGAAATGACAATTACCCCCCCCCCCCCTTCTGCATATATACACACACATGTACATACAATGTATTTCTTTAAATTCACTCACAAAGCTTTGGTTGTCCTGAGACTATAGTAGAAGACACTTGATCAAATTGCTCTCCAGTGGGACTAAACCCAAAATTATGTGGCTGTGAAGCAAAGTTTTTAACCATACAGCCATACTTGTTCAGAGTTCAAATCCCACCATTGCCAACTTTGCCTTTGCTCCTTCTGGGGGTGATAAAATACAGTACTAGTAAAGTATTGAAGTTGATGTATTTGGCTGTTTCTTTTCTCCAAATTAGAGACCCAGTGTCTATGTAATACAATAATATTACTAAAAAGTGGAAAAAAAAAAAAAAAAAGAAAAACGGAAAGAAAAGATGAGAAGAATTTACAGAAACTGTAGTATGACAAACTAAATTCCTTAAAGTTCTTAATTTTGTCCTAGCTACATTCTGAATTCAAAGTCTACTGATGTCTTTCTACAGTCAATTAAATAAATACCAGTAATATCAATAATATAACTGATATTGATTTAATCAAGACACACTTCCTATTTGGCAAAAATAAAACTATGAGCTTAATAATAGAAAAATTATTAATGTTGATGATGATGATGAAAGAAAATGAGAAAGTAGACTGCTGCAAAAACAGCACAGTGCCAGATTAGATGCTTCCCAGTAAAAGTATTGGCTCTCATTTTACTTCTATTTTCCTTCCCTCTACAGCACAAGTACATTGAACTTTTGCTCATTGCCTCTTTTTTTTTGGGGTTTTTGCACTGTCTCTGCTTGCACCTTACCTAAATATTAATTATCTGGTTTTCATTTTATGTACCTGAAAGCATGGCTACATTGTTAGGTAGTCTTAGCTGTATGTTTGAGCACAGCTGTTGCATGAAGATAACCATTCAAACAACCTGTTTGAACACAACCATTGCATGTAAGCAGCCACTTAAACAAAACATTCAGTTGAAATAATCCACAGAGGTTACCTACAAAAGCTGGTGTTACATATTACAACCAGAGGTAACAAATTTAGGTGCTTTCTTCAGGTGCACAGCACATAATGACAGCAGTGAGATATGACCTCATTATAATGAAGTTATAATGGTTGATAGTTGAGCTTCATCACGCAAATCTTAGATTAAAGACTAGGAACAATAGTAGTGACTGGTTACAAACCACTATATTTTATGGCTTCAACTTCAGTATATTATTATTAGTAGTACAAACCACAAAGTGTCCCCTATGTGGTTGCTTAACTGACTAGAAATAGCAGTCATATTTAGCTGATATCACATTCTGCTTTCCTAACCATTTTAATACCAACCTGCCTGAAAACACCCTTGGTTCTATGATACAAACTCCCTTCCATCAAAATTTCATGTTAACTTATGTTCCAAACACCACCTAAATAATGACAAAATTATTTTCAAATTTAATTGAAACAAAAACTATGTAATTTGAAAGAAACATGGCAACAAAAGGGTTAAAGAAGGAAAAATACATTGAATAATGACATAGTTCTAGATATAACAGTTGGCAAAGGGCTGGGGAGGGAATAGGATGTCCATAATTGGAATAATTTCTGATTACAGATCCATTTTTACTACAAGCTAAACAGCAATAACAACAGCTGACAGTATATGATGAAAGACAGAATGATCAGAGATGAACTAAATTTTTTATCATAACTCTGCTCAATTGATCAGTTGACCTGGGGCTAAACAACAACAGCAACTAGTGGTTATTCTATTATTAAAATCAAGCAACGAATGCATGGTTACTAATCCACTTACTTTTATTTCTAGTTTAGATTTTCAGTTGCTACATATTTAAAATATGATGACCTGCAAGAAAGTAGACACACTCAATGGATAAATAATCATTAGACACATTTTTCTTTTACCTATTTTAGTCATTAGACAGCAGCTATGCTGGGACACCACCTTCAAGAGTTAGTCAAACAAACTGAACCCAGTACTTATTTCTCTCTAAGCCTGCTACTTATTCTATCGGACTCTTTTTGCTAAACCTCTAAGTTGTGGAGATGTAAAGAAACCAACACCAATTATCAAATAATGATGGAGGACAAACACAAACACAAATATGTGTGCACACATACAACAGGTTTCTTTCAGTTTCTGCCTACCAAATAAATTCACAAGGCTTCGGTCGGCCCACTGCTATAGGAGATGACATTTGTCCTAGGTGCCATGCAATGGGACTGAACCTGGAACCATGTAATTGAGAAGCAAACTTCTTACCACACAACCACACCTGTCCTAAATTTTCATTTTATACTCCCATGGTTCATTGTAGGTAGATGGTAATCATGCATTTATTGCTCATTTTTAATAATAAAATAACCACTAACTGCTGTCATTGTTTAGCCCCAAGCCAACTGATTTATTGAGCAGAATTTTGATCAAAAATTTGTTTAATCTGGAATCCTCCTGTTTTTAATAATATAATGTCAGCAGTTGTTACTGCAGCTTAACCAAAGATTAGTCTTGATCAAACTGATTTATAATTGAAAGTTATTCCAGCCATGGATATTCTCTGTTATCCAACATGTTTTTCCTTCTTTAAGAAAGTATAATGTGATAGGATAGTCATGAGCAAATTATGGCCCACAGGCAGCCCGTGGTGTTAGGATTCTCTGAATGGCATGCCTATCAAAAAATTACCTTGAATTTTTTGAGTAGTGCAGTTTGCCTGATGATGAGTCATGTCTAATGCAGTCCACTTCTGGAAAAAGGTTGCCTGTGACTGTAGTTAAATGTAACTGTTATTTCTAGCCAGTTAAGTAACTACATTGTTGGCTTGTACTACCAGAAGTAATGTATGAAGTTGAAGCCATCAAATATAATAGTGTTTGGTAATCAATTGCTTCAAATAGAGCCTAGTTGTTAATCCAAGATTTGCAAGGTGAAGTCATTGAATCATTGACTATATAATAAGTTCATATCACACTACTGTCAGAGTGTAATGAGCACCTGAGTAAGGCACCTAAATCTGTAGGTTATAATTTAACAAAACATGAAAAGCATATTCTCACTGTCCTTCATAGTTGAATCCTTTAACAGTGGGAAGTGTATTTCACAACAAAAACTATAGTTGCAACAAGTAAATCCCTCATGCTCAATTAAGCAAGGAATATATATATATATATATATATATATATATATATATATATATATATATATATGAGAAAAGTACATGTAGATAAGGGAAGCAATGAATGTCTCAAGTATACTTTGAGTAAAACCAGGTCAGTGGAAACCAAGTAGAACGCTGTTACATGGACTGAATTTGTTCTTTAGTGGTATCTTTTTTTCACAGTTTTCATTTCCCAAATTCACTCACAAGGCATTAGTCAGCCCAGGGCTAGAGTAGAAGACACTTGCCCAATGTGCCATGCAGGGGAACAGGACACAATGCCACATGGTTGGTAAGCGAGCTTCTTAACCACACAGCCATGTCTGTGCCTATACCTAAGCTTTTCTCCAGTTTAACAATTGCTACCTAGTCCTTGGGTATCTTTAAAGGACTTCACTCTATTACAAGCTTTTGTACATGGTCTCTGGCTTCTCTCACCTCTACTTGTCTTGTAGGCCCTCTAAAAACGTCATTTACATTCATTATTGCAAATATATTTATCAACTAGAACTATTCCCAAATTTTGATAAATACATTGCATACATATGAGATATTATTTCAGGTTGAATACCACAGTTAATTTGCCTCTCATGATGTATTAAGTATCATACACAAATAGCTGATTTAATCTAATACTGCTTCTGTTACATATTAACAGATTTTTATTTAGCTGAACAGCTATTTGCAACATTTGTGACTGTTTATTTACTGTTTTCCTATATCACTGATGATAGAATTTTGTCTTGGTACATGGTTGGCACTAAATACATGCTACTGGCAAAGCCCAATGGGGCAGAAATGCATCTTCCATTCTCACCAACAGCTGCAAGAAAGATTTTGTCTGCTTCTGATATATATTGTGCTTTTAACACAGGCCACAAGGTTATTTATTGTAGTGGACCCCAACATTTTTTTGCCATGGTCCAGTTTCATGCAAGAAAATTTTTTTCACAAACCAGGGTATCATGCATATAATTAAGTGCATAATATATGATTTAATAATTACATATACAATGCATATATATTACATATATAATACATATATAATGCAAAAATATCCTGCATAGAGATAAGATTTAAAAACCTATTCTTTCTGTGTAGCCTGGTACCAAAGGATCCATAGCCCAGTACTGGACTACAGCTAGGTGATTTGAGATGCCTAAATTTATTGTTTGGTTATTGCTTAAGTTGCATCCTACTTGGAGAATTGGAAGAAGTTGGTTGATTTATATGTGAAACAGATCTGAACAATACTAACTGTTCTTCAAGTACAGAGGACATTTCATTGTGAATGGTATGTAAAAATAATAAAATAAAAATTAAATAAATAAATAAAATATATATATAAAAAGAGAAAAATTAAAAATAACAAGACATTTCAAGTGACTTGAAATGTCCCCTCAGTAGTTTCTGAAAAGAAAATTAAGAGTGTTATAAATGAATATTATGCAACAGTACAGTGTTGTCATTGAAAAATAATTGAACAGAGATGGTGGGGAACTGTGATTAATAAGACATTTCTAGAGAAAAGATCCATGGGACAATGAAAGAAAGAGAATCTTTTTTCTTTAGTTTTTATTTTTAATGGGTTGTTGTTACTGTTTAACTCCAAACATACCTGATTGAGTAGACTTATGTGATTATTATTCTGTCTTTACTCTCAAAAGTAAACACATCTAGGACTACATTATCCAATGTGTTCTTACTATTTTCATGATGATAGGGTGTAATTTTAATGCTATTTCTAGCAGATTGGACAACTACACAGATACATCCTTGTTAGTTCACAATGTATAGCTTGTATATATGCAATATTTGTTGCTTCTTTAGTCCCAGGAGAGCTGTGAACAAGATGGCTTTATGATCCATCTGTGAACATGAAGACCTGTGTTCAAGCTGACATCATTTCAGTTTTTTTTCTAGTAGTAGTAGTAGTAATCCTTTCTACTATAGGCACATGGCTTGAAATTTTACAGGGGGGCAGGGGGTAAATTAATTACATCAATCCCAGTCCTCAACTGGAACTTATTTTATTGATTCTGATAAAATAAGTACCAGCCGGTGGAATTTGAACTCAGAACATGAAGACAAATGAAATATTGCTAGGCATGTTAACGATTCTGTCAGCTTGCTACCTTAATAATAATGATGATAAATAATAATAATAATAATAATAATAATAATAATAATAATAATAATAATAATAATAATAATAATAATAATAATAATAATAATGGTTTCAAATTTTGGAGAGGGGTAAGTCTCCAGTGCTCAACTGATACTTATTTTATCAACACCAAAAGGATGAAAGGTAAAGTTGACCTCAGCAGTATTTGAACTCAGAACGTAAAGACAAGCAAAATGCAGCTAACCACTTTGCCCCATGTACGAATGATTCTGCCTGCTTGCCACCTTAGTAATAATGGTTTCAAATAAATTTCTGGACAAGGCCAGCAAGTTTGGGGTAGGAGGTAAGTTGATTACATTGACATCAGTATTCAACTGGTACTTATTTTATCAACCTGAAAAGGATGAATGGTAAAGTCGACCATGGCAGAACTGAACTCAGAATGTAAAGATGAAGCATTTCGCCCAGCATACTAACAATTCTGCCAGCTCACCACTTTACTACTACTACTACTACTACTACTACTACTACTACTACTACTACTACTAATAATAATAATAATAATAATCCTTTCTGCAGTAGGTACAAGGCCTGAAATTTTGGGGGTGGGGTTTTTTAATGCTTCCCAACAAAGCATTTGCTTAGTAATTGAGGTAGTTTCAAAAGGGGTTTTAAAAAAAGAAGAGATATTGCTAAGTGAATCTAATGAGACTTAATATCCACTACAAAGCAGTATCAATATATCAATTAGATAGACATATAGACTCACCAACTACATGTATGCAATGAGATCAAACCTGAAACCACCTAATCTGGAAGTTAATTTCTCAACCACACAGCCAAGCCTGTACCCATATATAGACAGATTGAAATACATTCATACATTTACACTCAGACAGATGCATGCACATGTGCACACATGAACATGTTTATTATAAATACAGAGCTAAAAGAAAAACCTCTTTACATTATCTTTACAATTCATAAAATTGATTATCAACATTGGTTTGTTATTAAAACAAATACATATACATCAGACAGGGAAACACATACAAACATTTACTGTTGTTCTTCTAGCTTTTATAGAGGGTGTTCACCCTTCATCTTTCTACCCATCTCATTGTATATTTGTACAAACTGTCACAAGTTCAGATAAACATTGCACATAAAACACTTGCACACATATATTATGCTTTTTATACTTGGCAGGAGAGAAGGCTGATATGAAATTTACAAAGAAAAATATTTTTAAATTATGTAACAGCCATCTTCAAGGCCATTTCTTCTAGTTTGTTTTTCTTTTCCTTTCTGCATGACATTTTTATACTTGCTTTTCATATCTACAAACTTATTGTTCATATCCTGGCCAGCTATGACAGAGCAAACTTATGATAAAAAGCATTCCAGCCATGGCCATCTAATTCTTATTTTGAAAATGGATTAAAGCTAATTGTATTTAAGCAAGAACAAGCAAAATAAATTTTTTAAAAAATAGGTGGTTAAAGAGAATGGAAAGCACTGTAGAATAACTGAAGTTTGGGATTTTATTTTATTTCCTATATTGTTGTCTGAAGTGATAGAACATTTCCCATAGCAGGAGGAAATGATACTGAATCAGAGAGAAATTGATGAGTGAAATTGGTCCAGTTCACTTGGGAGGTTTATAGAATTGGTCTTAGTGTCATCATCATCATTGTTTTAGCACCCACTTTTTCATGCTCAATGGACTGGATGGAATTTTGTTGAGGCAGATTTTCTACATCCAAATGCCCTTATTGTCACCAACCCTCACCTGTTTCCTTCCCCATGACCAGACATGTTTCCATGGAATTTTGGAAACAAAGGACACTGCTTGCATGACAGTGACACTTGTTCGTAACTGTCACATGAAGTCAAGACAAAGAAAACACACACACACGTACAAACAGTAATACTTCACTTTACGAGGACCTGCTTTACAAGACCTTGGGTTTACGGGTTTTATTTTTCAAGCACAAGATCCAAGTTTTGAATGAAGAGTAAAAATCTCTACTTCTATAACAAATGCTTCTATGTGTTACTAAGAAATTTATAGAGAGTGAAAAAAAGCTTCTTCTAAGAAAACAATGCTAGACTTGTTTTTTAAAAAGAAATCTACAAGTCCATCTAGGAGTACTTGTGAATTGGCGATCATGTCTACAAGTGATGGTGTGCAGAAGAATAGTGTGAGTGAAAGCGATTCAGAATACGATAATAATAATATTTTTTATTATAAATGACTTTGACATTCTTTTTACTTTATATAAAATACATTCTACAGTTGTTTTATTGTCATTTATTTATGAGTATTAAAAATTTTATAGGTAAAATATTTTCCTGGGATCGAATTATGATTTATAAGATTGCTACTATGGGAAATTATTGTTCTACTTTATGAGTGGTCTCTGGGAGTAAATTAACTCATATATCGAGGCATTACAGTATATATGACAGTCTGCTTTCAGTTTCCCTCAACCAAATCCACTCTTAAGGCTTTGGTTAGCCTGGGGCTATAATAGAAGACACTAGCCCAAGATGCCATGCAGTGAGACTGAACCTGGAATCATGTGGTTGGGAAACAAACTTCTTACCACACAGGTACATGAGGAAAAGAATTTGTTGGTGGTCCTTGTATAAAGAACTGCAGATAAAGTTTCTTTTAAATTTGTAGGAAAGACAGCATAGGTTTGAAGAGAAGAGAAATAGGTGTAATGAGTAAATTTATCTGGAAGTGGAGAATTAATGCAGTAAGATCAAAATAACAGTTAGTATAGTAACTGCAGAAGAAAAGAGAGGATACAGATTCATCACCATTTAATGTCCATTTTCCATGCTGGTATGAGTTGGATGGCCAGAGAGGTGCACCAAACTCCAATTGTCTGTTTTGACATGATTTCTATGGCTGGATGCCCTTCTTAATGCCAATCACTTTACAGAGTGTACTAGGTACTTTTTATGCAGCATGAGCACAAGTGCTTTATACATGGCATCAGCACAGGTGCTTTTTATGTTACACTGGCATGTTGAGAAAACGAGTTACAAAATATTCTACTGTTTTGTTGCAAAAACATCACAATAGGAAACAAATGCTGTATTTTTAAATCATAAACTGGCCCAACTATCAGCAAAGCATTTCAAGCTTCAAGATTGTGTGACTAGAAAAAAAAAAAAATAAATAAATGGGAAGAAATTAAAGGCAAAAGAAAAAATAAATTGAAACTTACAGGAAATTTGAATCCATCAAAATTCTTCAAATATTACTTATAAATCTAGAAAAAATACAAAAAAATAATAATAAAGTAAAATGTAGAATATAAATTTGAATGAAAACCAAAAATGAATGAAAAAATTTCAAATAAAGGCAAAAGGAGAATGAAAAATTCAGATACAGGCATGGTTGTGTGGTAAAGAAGCACACTTTGCAATCATGTGGTTTTATGTTCGGTCCTACAGCACAGCACTTTAGATCAGTATCTTCTGCTGTAACCCTGGGCCAACCAATATTTCATGAATGAATTTAGTGGATGGAATCTGTGTGGAAGTCCATTGTATGTACGTGTGTGTGTGTGTGTGTTTGTCCCTACTCTACTCTAAACCAATGTTAAGTTTGTTTATGTCTCCAAAACTTAGAGATTTGGCAAAAGAAACTAATACAATAAGTACTAAGCTTAAAAATAAATACTGGTGTCAATTTGCTCAACTAAACCCTTCCAGGTGGTGCCCCAGCATGGCTATAGCCTTGTCACTGAAACAAGTAAAAAGATAAAAATATAAGTTACAGGGTTGCTTTAGCATTTATACAGTACTGAACCATAACTAAATTCTAAGTCTTGAAATATGTACCACGGAGGTAAATTTACCTCTGAGCCAGATATAAATTACTAGATGTAGCTGACAGTTTCATTATTATACACTGATATATTCAGACATGTGTTCTCATATTATAGTAATAATGTTTTAGCCATTGTAACCCTTTCCATCTTTCTTCAGTAACATTCTTGGAATTTCAAACTGAATACAATATTTTCCACTATACTAGGCACAGGTATGGCTGTGTGGTAAGTAGCTTGCTTCTCAACCACATGACTCCAGGTTCAGTCCCACTGTGTGGCAGCTCGGGCATGTGTCTTCTACTATAGCCTTGGGCCGACCAAAACTTTGTGAGTGGATTTGGTAGGTGGAAACTGAAAGAATCCTGTTGTTTGTATATATGTATATATATATATTTGAACGTTGGGCCTTACAGAGGCAATGATGAAAGACCGAGACTTCTGAAGATATGCTGTGACTGCGAAGACCTGGCAAATAAAGTGAGTTCCAGCTGTAACCAACAACAGTGTCACATAACCAGCCCCAGCCCACTCAAAAGTACCTTGGATTGTAGGGCAACATGCTGTGCTTGACAAGACCTATTGAGTCAAGTACATCAAAATCAAATAGAAATTGTAGTTGTGATCTCCATGCCAGTGGCACGTAAAAAGCACCATCCAAATGTGGCTGATGCCAGTGCCACCTTGACTGGCTTCCGTGCCGGTGGCACGTAAAAAGCACCAACTGATTGTGGTCGTTGCTAGCCTCCTCTGGCTCCTGTGCCGGTGGCACATAAAAAGCACCTACTACACTCTCGGAGTGGTTGGTATTAGGAACAGCATCCAGCTGTAGAAACACTGCCAGATCAGACTGGAGCCTGGTGCAGCCTCCTGGCTTCCCAGACCCCAGTCGAACCGTCCAACTCATGCCAGCATGGAAAACAGACATTAAACGATGATGATAATGATGATTTTGTGTGTATCTTTGTGTCTGTGTTTGTCCCCCGCCCCTGCTTGACAACTGATGTTGGTGTGTTTAGATCCCCATACCTTAGTGGTTCAGCAAAAGAGATTGGTAGAATATTAGACTTACAAAGAATAAGTCCTGGGGTTGATTTGTTCGACTAAAAACCCTTTAAGGTGATGTTCCAGTATGGCCACAGTCAAATGACTGAAACAAGTGAAAGAATAAAAGAATGCTAGTCATATTTTTCAGATCAAAATTTATAGCCAAAAATGTTAAGTTGACCAAGATGATACTAGAAGGCCAAAACTTCTGTGTGAAGTACAGCAGGATTTGGAAAAGTAGTGATGATATTTGAATGTTTAAACTACATGTTTATATTATATAGTATATTGACTCGTGTGCTAGAAAACACAGTATTTTTTTTTAACTAAGGGTTGAAATAGCACTGTTATATATATGCAATTTTATTGTTATTAATTAAATGTAAAACAATGTTTACAAAACAGAATTTTAAAATTTCCTTTTTGTTGCCTTTCATAAAAGAAGTGTAAACTCAAATTATAAACTGAACAAAATAGAATTGGGATGAATTTATTTTCTTTTCCTAAAGTTGTCAGAAAGTGAACAGAAGGAAAAAGATTTGAGCTCTTAGTTCTCTGAGCAGCCTACAGTATCAAGTCTGTGACTGAAACCATACATCAATCATACAGTTTGACTTATAGATTATTTAGCAGCAGAAACATCCACTACTACGTCACTAATGAATAAACTTCTACACTGTTGCTTGACCTGCTGAGTATAGCGATTAAATTTTGCTCAAATCACAACACTACCATCATATAAAAATGGATAGACACTTTTAAAAAAATGGGATAGTCATGGCTAGGATACCTTTGATCAAAGGTCTGCTTCATCAGGCTGACCTTGGTTTATGCAGATCATTGATGCACGATATTTTTAACCCATTTACTGTGGAAATCAGATATATCCACTCAAAATTTCATTACCTTTAACTGCAGAAAGCAGTTTTATATATTAATTTATCTTTTACTGAGGAATGTCATGTTTGAATCTATTTTTGTAGAGATATGTCAACTTTATTGAAGCAATGTGATTTGCAGAAAATACCAATTATACTTTTCGGTAGACATTTAACATCATTATTGGAATGACCATGAAATTTAATTTTACAGTTAAAGGGTTAAATGTGATAATCAGGGATGTCAAATTGGTAGAGTAAGTCATTGTTGTAGTGAAAATGGTACACTCCTTCCCATGTGACAAAGTGGTATGAGTTGCCACTTTAAAGTCAGACAGTTAGTTGTTGTAGGGAGTCAATAGTAGTAGAGTCATTGTACGAGTTCTCAGTTGGAGTCAGTGTCAGTTGTGTGATATATACAAGTTTGAGTTACTGTCAATGTAGATGTTTCCAGTCATTGTCTTGTGGAGCTATCAACAAAAGCATAATAGACGAATCAATGGTGATAAGGCATGAAATACCACCACAACATAATAGTGGGTACAAGAATATTACAGTGCTGATGACAACATACAAGTGGATGAGGATCCACGTTATAACAGTGGCGATGAGGATATAAACAATTCATGTGGACAACATTGAAAACAAAATTCTTGTCACAAGAAAATAAACAATTTATGTGAACAATGTGTAGAAATTAAAAACTCGACAGAGGAGTAACAAACATTTTTGATTTTATGAAAAATCCGTAAAATTATGGAAAACTTGTTAGAGGGTTTAATTGACTTGCAAAAACAGCAACAACTCAGTGAACAACAAGAACAACAAATGCTACAACTAATAAAGTTGATAACAAAACCGAAAAATACGTCTTCACCAGACCATGTAGCAAATTCAATAAATGAATTTAAATATTACTCAGAAGAAGGAATCACTTTCAAGGTATATTACCAAAGATTTGAAAAAATTTTTGAAAAAGAATGCCAAGACTGGACGGATGAAATGAAAACACATCAAATTCTGAGGAAACTGGCGAAATGATAGTGCATGAGAAATACTATAACTTTATATTACCCCAAAAAGTTTCTGCCATAAATTTCAGACACAACTGACATTTTATGTAGGATGTTTAGTGAAAAAAACATCATTGTTCAACATATGCTGGAAGTATTTGAACACTGAGAAAAGCAATGATGAAGACTTTAACCACATATGCAGGTAGAATGAAAAGAGAGTGCGAGAAATTTAAACTGGATAAACTAACTCTAGACTCATTCAAGCACCTGATTTTTGCTCAGGGATTTACTGCTAAAAAGGATGCAGAAGTAAGAATGAAAATTCTTGCAAAGCTGGAAACAAACCTGGATATAACTCTTCAGAAACTGTCAGAAGAGTATGATATGATATTAAAAGTAAGGCGAACTCCAACGCAGAAATTGCTTACAGATAAAACCAGTGCGAAAAAGTCAGAAGATGGATAAAGTGTTTCACAAAAAACATGATACATATTAAGAGATAAACTCATGTATGACATGTGGTGGGTAGGCACCTGAGAAAAGAGTGTCCATTCAAAAAAGCAAAGTGTTTTCATTGTAGTAACACAGGACACATTAAATCACACTGCAGAACTAAGACGATGAAAAATTGGACCAGACAAGAAAACATAAATAGTTTGTCATCAGAGAAAAATGTTTGTACAATGAACAGAAAATTCATCAAAGTAAGAATCGAAACCACTAATGTCAAAATGCAATTAGACATAGGTAGTGACATCGCTATCATAAATGAAGAAACATGATAACAAATCAGTAAGCCAAAATTATTTAAATCAAATAAAGTAGCATATGGTGTTACAGGAAAGAAATTCTATTTCATCGGCGAATGTATTTGCAATGTAACTTTTTAACGTAAAACAAGAAGGACAATCATTTATGTGTTGAAAAAATCACTAAACCTATTCGGCACAGAATGCATGGAGTTATTTAAAATTTGGGATACCTATATTAATGTTCCCTGTGAAAATGTAGTCAGCACAGTTAAAAGTTCAAATGTCAAATAACTGAGACAAAAAAATTTAAAGAATTCAGTTCTATATTTAAGAGATGAGGAATTATGTACATTATTTACATTCGATGGATATTTGTCCTCATTATTAACATTTGACGGATATTTGTCCTCAACTACTAAGCCATATGCCCACGGGCATATGGCGTAGTGGTTAAGAGCGCGGGCTACTAACGCCAAGATTCCGAGTTTGATTCCAAGCAGTGAACAATAATAATAACATCGAAAAATACCTTAGGAATGAGAACCCAGGTTCAAAATTTCCCCTAAGACACCTGAAGAAGGCTGGAGGGTATATCAGCTGAAACATTGTGTTAACAACAAACAAGAGGAGGACAAATATCCATCGAATGTAAATAATGTAAAAAATTAAAGAATTGTTTCCAAATGTTTTTTTGGAAGGATTAGGCTGTTGCACTAAAACAAAAGCGAGGATTGCAGTAAAAGAAGAAGCAACACCTGTTTTTAGGCCTGAACAGAATGTACCATTTGCGGCATTGGACCAGATCAATAATGAGCTAGAATGACAAGAAAGTTTAGCTATAATTGAAAAAGTCGACAATTCAGACTGGGCAGCTCCAACGGTTTATGTATAGAAAAAGTAATAAACTAAGAGTGTGTGCGGACTTTTCAACTGGATTTAATGACTTTACTCGAACACAACTATCCATTACCAAACCCAGAAGTTTTCTCAAAACTAAATGGAGAAAAAATTTTCTTAAAGTTAAACTGCTCATAGGCCTATCTACAGATACAGGTAGAGGAAGATTGCACACACCTTTTAATAAACACACACTGTGGATTGATTAAATTCAAGCAGCTTCCTTTTGCTGTAAAAGTGGCACCTGCCATATTCCAACAAGTGATGGATGCAATTTTAAATGATTGCAACTTCACTATCGCTTTATCTCGATGATATTTTGATAAAAAGCGAGTCAGTGGAGCAACACTTTGAACATATTAAAAAGGTATTGTGAAAAATAAAAGTGCGAATTTTTGATGAAAAGAGTCAAATATTTGGGTCAATAATTGACATCAAGGGTGACAGCGATACGAAATATGCCTCCCCCAACAAATGCCAACAAATCCTGAACATACATAAATGAACATCACTAAATGAGCTGTTAAAAAAGGATGCCAAATGGTTTTGGCCAGAAAAATGCCAGAAGGCATTTGAGGTACTAAAAAGTATGTTAACTTCAGACTTGTTGGTCACACACTTCCATCTGAAGTTGGAAACGATACTGGAAACAGATGATGGTGGAAACAGATGATAGTGCCGACTCCTTCACAAATGTGAAGATGGCAGTCAAAAGGCCATAGCTCACATGTCATGAATGCTATTGCCAGCAGAAAAAAATTATAGCCAAATTGAAAAAGAGGCATTGGTGATTATATTTGCATAAAAAAAGTTCCACAGTTTTATACATGGTAGACGGTTTAGACTACAAACAGACCATTGCCTGTTGCTAATGATTTATAGATTCAAGAAAGGAATCCCAGTACATACAGCAAACAGGTTGCAGCAATGGGGCACCATACTACTAAACTACGACTATGCAATGGTATATTTACGTTCGGAAAAGCTAGGACATACTGACGGCCTATCCAGGTTAATACCCAGATATGGTGAACCATTGAAGGACACAATAATAGCAGTCCTAAGAGCTGAAGGGGAAATTAAACACATAATGTGGAACATTGTACAAGTTACCAATAACAATAGAGGAGATAAAGCGACACATGTCAAAAGACAAGTTCATTAACAAAATTTAAAAAAAAAAAAGGTTCGGTAACAAAAAAACAAGAAGATATAAACAAATATTCAACATGTGATGGTGTACTGATGTATGGCCAAAGGGTAGTGATACATGAGACTCCACAAAAAAGAATGTTGAGAGAATTCCATATTGGATATCTGGGGATTGCAAGGATGAAAGTGCTTAGGCTGAAGGTGGACAAGGGAGTCAAAAACGTAGTAAAAGGCTGCAGAGGATGTGGTCTGGCAGCGAAATTGCCTACTAAAAAAATGGGAGCCTTGGCCAGAAGTAAAAAGTCCATGGTCAAGACTACATATTGGTTTTGTGGGTCCATTAAATGGTTATTACTACTTAGTAGTAGATGACAGTTTTACAAAATAACTGGAAATTGTTAAGCGCAAAAGACCAACTGCTTCAATTGTAATAAATTGTTTGCACCAGTTATTCACAAGATTTGGCATCCCAGACATGATTGCATCCGATAATGGAACACAATTTGTATCCAGTGAATTTAGAAAATTCTGCAAAATGTTCACAGTAGAACATAAAACAATAAAGACTTACCATCCCAGATCAAATGGACATGCAGAGCGTTTTGTGGACATTTTAAAAAGAGCTTTGAGAAAAGTAAACAAGGAAACCACAGACGAAGTTGCTCTGCAGCAATTCCTAAGGGTATACAGGGTGAGACCGAATCCCAATACACCAGCAGGAAGCTCACCAGCTGAACCGATGTTCGCGAGGAAGGTGAAATCAGTTTTTGATAAACTGTTACCTGGTGAGGAAAGAAAAAGTACCAGGAAAGACAACCTAAAATTTTTCAAAATGGTGATAAGGTGTACATGAGGTCGTATAAAAATGGAAAACAATACTGGGAAGAAGGAAAAATTATGAAGTGCATAGGAAAAATGACGAAGTATATTGGAAAAATGATGTACGGAATTAAAAGCAGAAAAGATATTGAAAAAAACAGAAACCAATTGAAGAAAAGATTCACAGAAAATGAACCAGACAGATTGGAAGAATGTATGGAATGGCTGTATTACACATTCCAGGTACCAATACCATTACAGGTGGTTGAACCCACGTGTACAGGTGGAAGAAAAAGGAAGAACACAGAGTTTCTACAAGTAGACGCCAAAAAAAAAAAAAATATTAAGCTGGAAAAAAAAAGGGAGGAGAGGTGAATGAAGTAAAATAAAATTGCTTGCTTCCCAAAGAAAAAAAATAACTAAAAGGGAAGATGTTGTAATGAAAATGGTACACTCCTTCCCACATGACAAAGTTGTATGAGAAGCCACTATAAAGTCAGACAGCTAGTTGTTGTAGGAAGTCAGTATAGTAGAGTTGTACAAGTTCTCAGTTGGAGTCAATGCCATATACGTGATATACTGGCAAGGTAGACATTTCAAGTCACTGTCTTGCAGAGCTATCAGTGATAGCACAATAGACGAGTCAAAGTAAAGATGCGAAATACCACCACAACATAATAGTGGGGACAAGAATATTACAACATACAAGTGGACAAGGATCCACATTATAACAATCATGAAAGTAGTGAAGTTGCTGTAAGTGAATTAGGTTGGCTAGAAACATTGTTTAGCTCCATGCTAGCTATGAATATGAAAACTATGATAAAAGGCACTCGCTGCTGAAAATTATGACAATTGGAGATAAAATATTGGTTTCAAATTTTGGTATAAAGCCAGCACTTTGGGAAGGTGTAAGTCAATTAAATTTACTCCAGTGCTCAACTGATACTTATTTTATCAACCCTGAAAGGATGAAAAGCAAATCTGACCTTGGTGGAATTTGAACTCAGAATGTAAAATTGGATGAAATGCTGCTAAGCATTTTGTCTGGTGCAGTAATGATTCTACCAGCTTACTGACTTAATTGGAGATAAAATATCAATAGCATTGTCCTTCCCTGCAAAACACTGGAGGATCATTGGCAGTACACCAGCTATTTAAGTAATGTAAATTTCTGGCTGGCTGGTACTGTATTAGGATGATCTACACAGTACATTCTTCAGTATTGCCTCCCAAACTTCTGTACTATATAGATCAGTGCATAATGTAGCTAAATATATAAAAAAATAAAGAAAGTTCAATTAATCACTAGCACTGTTCAGATAATTTTATTAAGATAAAGATTATGCTTTGAAGATTGAAAATTTCAAATTTTTGCATAAATTGTTTGGAGCAGCTGTCTCATTTACCATAATTGTTGATGCATTTATGCATAAGACGAATGCCAGCTCCTACTTTATTAGTGGCAAAAAAAAATGAAAATGAAATGGGTGACACTCAGTATCCCATCTGTAATTCGCTCACATCAGATGCATAGCAAGCTTTTGTTATATTTAAGAATAAAAGGAGCACATATACAATTTACAAGTAGCTGAATCCTATATTTAGTATTCAAATACTAAATGTAATTTAAGAGTTAGTTTTATTTTTCAATAAGGTTAAAAAGAAATGAAGGTTTCCTAAGGTATGAGAACAATGACATGATCTTGTAAGTAATTATTACATAACAATATAGTCATTTGTAAATATTTTGCTGGATATCTATTATTAGTTAGCTGAAATGCTTTCATAAAACATAATGGAACCATTCTGTAGCATCATCATAAAGCAAATAGAAAAACACCACAAAAATAGGGAAATGTTTGGATTGATGCCAGAGCCATTGTACTGTCAAGTGGAGTAATTCTATCTTCACAAGAGAACTATTTACTATCTAGATTGAAAGTAGCACAAAATAATCAACCACCACCTTCTCAATATGACTGCAGAGCATTGTTTTGAACTAGGACTTGTTCTCAATCCAATCAAAACAACAATCCCGCACCCCACACAAAATTTCAGGCATTACATGAAACATTTCAAAAGCATGACAGAACATCAGAGGTCATAGAAAATCTAATGTAATATATGACTGTACACTGTTAGTATTCATTGGTACATTAATCAACATTAGAAGACTACAATATTAATAACACTTATAGATAAATTACTGTTTCTACTTCATAGATTTCCACCTATGGGTGTTTTGGAATGTAACATCCACAATAGTCAAGGGATTACTGTGTGTATATATATATATATATATATATATACTGGTGGTAAATTAAATTTCTAAAATTTTTTTTGCTGCCCTATGATTTATTAATGATTATATATATATATATATATATATATATATATATATATATATATAGAGAGAGAGAGAGAGAGAGAGAGAGAGAGAGCACTAGTTAGAAAATCTCTATAAGAGATATAAGTAGTAACTATACTAAGAAGTAATATTTATTGTCACTTCAATATGGTTGTTCCATAGGAACTGATGTTACTACTGTTTTTAACCACAGGAGGAGCCTCCTCCAGCTGGTTGTCAATGCAATCTGCACCTGAGTATATTGCAAGCAGGAGAGCAAACTCCTATCATTTTCTAGCAGATGACAGGACAACCAGTCCATACAGTTTCGAGCTATTTGTGCTCATCCTCATTTCAAGGTGGAGGTGGCTCCTCTTGGGGTTAAAGACAGTAGTAATGTCAGTTCCTATGAAGTGGCAATAAACATTACTTCTCAGTAAAGTTATTACTTTCATCTCTTATAGAGATTTTCTATCTAGCTACTTTGCTTGTTGCAAGATCAGTGACTGATTGTCATTTATTTTTCTATGTATTGTGAGCTAGAGCAGATTTCTGCTATCTCTAGCGGACAGGTTTTTGTTGTTTTTTGAAGAATATTAAGTGGAATTTTTTTTGTGTGAAGCCACCATCGTCAGGTGGTGGTTTCACACCGGAGGTCGAGATACCATAGACCCACGTGTGCTGAAGCCGAAGAAGATGGAGTGGAATGAAGTGAAGATAGCAAAATATTATGGCATGATAAAAAAGAAGGTCAAACATAAGAATGATCCTGCCAGAGGAGGAAAAAAGAAAATTGGACAGCAAGACGGTGATATTCAGAACATTTTTGAATGAAAATAGGAGAACAGAGCATGCGCCGCAGGAAGAGATAGAGGAAATATTGCAGGAACAAATGGGTGAAGGAATAACTTTCTTTACAAGAAGAAGAAAATACGTGACTATAATAGTCACCTTTGCATTAGAAGAGGAGGCGAAAATGAATGATAACAGACTGATACTGGGAGAGAAATGGATGTTGTTGCTGAATTGTTTGGGCAAAAGAATCTTAAGGGTCAGGGTGGGAAGAATCCCACCGTTGATAGACCCAGAATGGGTAATAGTCGCAATTTTGAATTCAGAGCTGGTGAAGGGAAGTGAAAACCTGGAGATTTGCATAGTAAGCAGAACTCAACAATTGAATTGATGGGGATATGGTGTTGAAGTAATTTGCACCGTAAGCCCAGAATATTACGATGAAATGGCGGAAACTGTGGAATTACCAAACGGTGAAAAACTGGAAGTAATGTTGGAGGGGAGACCCCCAAAATGTTACGGATGCAGTGAAAGAGGGCACCTGAGAAGGAAATGCCCTAGAGCAGCAGTAGAAATGGTGGAAGAGAGTATACAGGAAGATATTGTGGTGGAAAAAAAGCAGACTCCGCCAAATTCCCGTCATATGACGGGAATTTGGCGGAGGTAAAACCCAGGAAAAGAGAGAGAAGAAAGTCATCGACAACAGTGGAAGTGAAGAAGTGCAAAGGAATGGAAGAAGAAACTCAACCCACGACGACAAACGGAGAAAATTTACAAGTGAAAGTATCAACAAAGGAATTAAAAGTACAGAGTCATTCAGACCAGAAACGAGACAACCCAGAACTCTGGAAACCTAAAGACATAGATACACAGACGAAACACATAGAGTTGCAGTCAAACGAACACACTGACACACAAATACAGGAACACACAGACTTAGAGATGGAAATACAAAAACACATAAAACAGCAGGAAAATAGGAGCAAAAAAAGACAACATGAAAAGCACAAACGAAAAGAAAAATTATGGTGAGATAGGACATCCCGACTTGAAAGGAGTAAGTGGTAAGTCATTATAATTTTGTAAAGACTGTAACTGAGAGAAATGATTGTTTCAACTTTTCAGGAAAAAAATAAAAGGAAAAATAATGTAAAATTTGAAACTGTTAAACAAACAGGTTTCCTCTACAATGACATTACATCCAAGTAAGTGTGCCATCTCTTTGATTTTTCTTTTCGGGGTGTACACCATTTTGAGCATGGCTGTTGCCAGTACCGCCTGACTGGCCTTCATGCGGGTAACACGTAAAAGCACCCACTACACTCTCAGAGTGGTTGGTGTTAGGAAGGGCATCCAGCCGTAGAAACTCTGCCAAATCAGATTGGAGCCTCGTGTAGCCATCTGGTTTCACCAGTCCTCAGTCAAATCGTCCAACCCATGCTAGCATGGAAAGCGGACGTTAAACGACGATGATGATGATGATGATGATGTGTATATATAGATATGCAGGAATATAAACATACATGTATATATATAGGTATACATATATATTCATGTATATATATATATATATTGTTGTACTTGGGGATGGTCATATTGCCAGTTTAGCCAATAAAAACACACGCACTGTATATTTGGTGTTAATTTGCTTCAGCTTTATATTACATTAATCTTAATCTTATTTCGGCCAGAGTTCTTTCGTCACACTTCTGTGACCTCATCAGTGGTCCTTTGTTTCCTTCTTTCTTATGTGTGTCTCACCTTGCTAACTATCAGCCATTTTGTATTTTTCACATCAAAAATCTTGCAAAACAAATATATATATATATATATATATATATATATATATATATATATATATATATGTATATATATATATGCGAGTAAAAATAAATACAAAAGAAGGGGTTTTGTATGATTGTGTATAGAGGAATATATTATTTTGTTTAAAAGAGTTCCAACACTGTCTGTTTTTTATGTTTTATTTATATTCCTGCAAAACCAATGTGGGATATAGAATATGGAATATACAATATATAATATAAAATAAAAATGGATGGTACAATGAAATAAAGTATTGAATGTCTTATTGAATATATGGAATATGTCTTATTGAATAGGATTAAATATATAAAGGTGAATACGTATTTTCTATACCTTGTGGTATTTCATCATGGCCGGTATGACAGACTTTAACATATATATATATATATATATATATATATATATATATATAGGAAAATGAAAAAAAGCCAGAATGCTGAACTGGAAGCATATTTTAATAAAGATTTTTTCTAACTGGTTTTCATTGCGAAAAAGCAAATTATCAAGAAGAAGGAGAATGAAAATGTTTTTTTACAAAGAAGTACAAAATGAAGAAAATAATATATAAAACAATAATATATAAAAAAATAAATATACCCATACATTATATTGTCTTTGAGCTTTTGTAGTTCAATAGTAGTTCATGTATAAATTGGTAGGAAAAATAAGGATGCATGAGAGTTGAGAGTTTTGTTAGGGTTAAAAAAAGGGTTAAAAGTTTGTGTTAAGCAGGAAATGTGGTGTCAAAACAGGAAGTGTGTGTAAGGGGAGACAAGTGTTTTTAGTTGGAGTTATGAACTCTTTTTTTCAACAGGAAGTTTGTGTCTGTTCATACAGAAATAAGGTCACTGAGGGGTGTGTGTGTTAAGAAATGGTTGGAATTTCTCTATGAAAAGATTCTCCTTGTTGATTCTTTCTTGTGTGGAGATTCTGTCTTTACATTGATAGAAAGGGAATATAATGAATTTAGGGTTTTTGTTTCTGGTGCAAGAGTCTATGTGGCCACTGAGTGGAATTTGGCGGTATTGAGGGAGGTTTATTTGTTCCTTATGGACAGCTACTCTTCTACGTAATGGGAGGCTCGTCTGTCCGATATAGAAGTTTTGGCAACCTGCGCAAGTAAGGACATAAATGAGGTTACCAGAGGAACAAGAGAAATTAGTTTTAATTTTAAACTTTATTCCTCGTTTGAAGGTAAATTTAGAGCCTTCAAGTAGGTAGGGGCAGGTGCCACAATTAGGGCGTGCACATTTTTTAACTGATGGGGGTGGAAGTGGTGTATGTAGTTTGGAATTGGTTAATAATGTTTTCAAAGATTTGTGTTGCCTTTTGCATTTAAGGACTTTGTGTGTATTAATGATATTGTTCATTTTCGGGTCTGTGGTGAGTAAGGGGAGGTTTTGTTTGATTGTGATGAATGCTTCGATGTTTTTGGGGTTATGGGTGGAGATGTATGGAAGTATTTTGGGGTTGGGTGTGTTATTATGTTGGTTGGTTTTTAGTGTGTTTTTGTCAAGTTCCTTGGCACGTTTTATTCCAAGATCTATGAGTGTGGAGGGATATTGGCGTTGTAACAGTGTTTTTTTGAGATCTTGTAAGCGTATTTCTCAAGTGGTTGGGTCAGAGACAATGGTGCAAATTCTTTTAGCTAAATTAAAGGGGATATTTATCTTGGTGTGTTTTGGGTGGCATGAGCTAAAAAGGAGGTATTGTGAGTCTGTAGGTTTGTGGTAGATGTTGGTTGTGATTTGGTTATTAGGTGTTTTTATAATTAAGAGATCAAGAAAAGGGAGATGATGTTTGCTGAATTCCATAGTGAATTGAATGTTGGGATGTATGTTATTAAGTATGGATTTGAATTCTAGAAGTTTTTCATAGGGTTCATTCCATATGATGAAACAATCATCCAAATATCTTTTCCAGTTATCCATTAAAAAGATGTGGAAAAGGTGTCCAAATTTCTGGCGTGAGGTTTCATATAGTGTTAATTCAAAAAAACCCATTATGAGGTTCGCAAGGACTGGTGCAGCTTTAGTAACCATCGCAATACCACATTTTTGGTGAAAGTATGTGTCTGCAAACAGGAAGTAATTGTTGGTCAGAATGAACTTAAGTGATTCTATGATGAAAGTTGTGTTGATGCGATTAGGAAATGTTTCTGGGTGTTTGTGCAGCCAGAATTTAATTGCCTCAATCGCATATTCATGAGGGATATTTGTATAAAGGTTGACCACGTCAAAAGAAACCAAGAGTGACTCCTCGTTTGTTGTTTTCGGGAGGTGATTAAGCATGTCAAGATCATCTCTGATGAAACTTTTGATGTGGCTTAGGAAAGGTTTCAAAAGAATGTCCAAGAAATTGCTTAAGCGATGTGTTTCGCAGGAGGTGCCTGCTATAATGGGTCTTAGTTTTAAATCTTCCGGTGCCTTGATGTTGATGTAGATTTCAGAGGAGAGTTTGCAAGCTTCGGTGATGGATTTGTTCTTATGGATTTTAGGGAGGCCATAGAAGAGGCTGGGCTTGCATTTGAAATTAGTGATGTAATCTTTTTCTTTGTCTGTGAGTCCTTGACCTTGCTGGAGTATAAGGGTGGTGAGGTTTTTGTTGTTTATAGTTGGTGATAGTTTCATAGAAGGAGTTGTCGTTTAGTAAGGAGAGTGCTAGGTGTTTGTAAAAATCTGTGTTCATTAGGACTACAGTACTACCTTTGTCAGCTTCTTTGATAGTAAGGCTTTTGTCCTGTTGTAAGTCTCTTAGATTTTCCATTCTATGCTATTAAAGTTTGATTTGACCTTGGTTTTAGGTGGGGTAAAAGGGAAACTCTGGATGTGGTTGCAAAAATCATCCAGTGCTTTATTCCTTCCTTTGGAAGGTATGAAGTTGCTTTTGTTTTTAATAATTGAGTCATCCTCATTGTTGAAGTCTATGAAAGCTTCTGTTAAACGAAGCTTTCTGCAAAATTCTGAAATGTCATCCTTGATCTCAGGGGGGTTGGGTGTTCTTGGGGTGGGTGTGAATTTTAAGCCTCTGGCTAGGATGTTAATTTGGGTTTGTGTAAGGGTTTTATTAGAGAGGTTTATTATTTTAGTTTTCTTTTTAGTTTTCTTTTGATGGGTCTGTATTAGTGGTAGTGCCTGTTTTTCTCCCCTCTGTCTAAAAAATGGTTGTTGAAGTAGGGGGTGTAGTGATTGTTAGAGTTCTGGTAGAAGGGGTAGGGGTATTGTTGGGTGGATAGGCTGGAAGTGGATGGGTAGGTATAGTGATTGTGTTGGTATGGGATGTGATGGTTTAAGGTTTTGTGAGAAATGCGGTGGGTTTTTGGGTGTTTGTAGGGTGGATTGTATGCAAGGTTGGAGTTGGGTAGGTAGTTATTGTGGTTCTGTTGGTGTGAGTTGCGTGGGTATGAAGATCTGTAGAAAAAATGGTATGATTGTGGGTATATATATATATATACATCTATATATATAAAAATGAGAATGTGTGTCTGTCTGTCTGTGTGAATCTCTAAAACTTGAGAACTACACAACCAATTTCATTCAAATATTACACATGCCTAATTTAGGGTCCATGTAGTGTCATAGGCCAAAAATTTTTTAAATTTCTTACCTAGTGTGAGCCCAGAGCAATATCATATCTCCTCCACTATTTCAGTATTACGTGCCAAAAGTGAAACAATAACATCTTTTATGCATCTGCACAAATGTATACATTTGTGCAATAGATGTATATGTATATGTATGTATATATTGGAAGGTTTGGAGGTGATGTACAGGAATTATATATTAGAAAAAATAATAAGGTACTCAGATATCTGGATGGTTGTACATTTACAGATTTTTATTAATATGTCACATGTTTTATAAATATTAGCGCTTGCACCTATTCTTGTAGGGTTTTCAAATATGATTTCACTTTCAGAGGATGTCTCTTTTTAGAGTATTATTGAATGTGTAGGGGTGGAGAGAGATATATAGGATAGTAAAAGAGGGTGAGGAATGGAGGAAAAAGTGAGAGAGAGTGTATGTGTGCGTGTGTGTGTGTGTGCATGTGTGCCTGTGTATCTGACAGGAGTGTCGATGGGAAAGAGAAGGAAAGAAGAAAATTGTGTTTATAGCTGGCCAGTTCTTTACATGACAAGTTTATTCTTGGCTCTTTTAAAAATGGCAAAATCAGGTGTGTTTGGAAGAAAGTTGTTTTTCAAAAAGTTAGCATCATTGTCCAGTGGAAGAGAGTGCGTGTGTGTGTTTGTGTGTGTGTGCGTGTGTGCATGCCTGTGTATCTGAAAGGAGTGTCAATGGAAAAGAAAAGGGAAGGAAGAAAGGAAGAAGGAATTGTGTTTATATCTATACAGCTGGTTAGTTCAAAAAAGGTAGGAGAGAAATATGAGAACCAAGCTATAAATAAATGCATATATATACATGTATATATATATAGATGTATATGTATACATGCATATGTATAGCTGTATATGTATAAATATATATATATAGATATAGATGTATACATGTACATGTGTAGATGTATATATATATATAGATATACATGCAATATGTACACATATATACACGCATACATATATACACACATACATACACATATACATGGGTGCAGGTGTGGCTGTGTGGTAAATAGCTTGCTTACCAACCACATGGTTCTGGGTTCAGTCACACTGTGTAGCACCTTGGGCAAGTGTCTTCTACTATCGCCCTTTGGAACCCTCCAAAGTAAAGGATGATATGCAATTCAACCTCCCCACATATATATGTATATATAAGGTAAGCAGAGTTAGCAGTTGAAATAACCATCTAAGGAATAAGAATATCCGTTCTTACTACCAATATCATTTACCTATGCTATCCCTGGGCATGGGTATGCAAGCACACTATGCTCATAGGGTACAGGTAATAAGAGAATAAAGAAAAGTTTATCAGGAATCAAATTTTGCCTATGGACTTCAAGCTTAACACTGCAAAATGGTATGATTTTAATATATTGAGCCTTCTGGCCTCATCTCAAGGCCCTGTTCTTCCCTCTTCACTATGTGTATTTTATTTTATGGATTTGTATTCACACTGATGAAGTTCCATGTACTAGACTGAATGTACTATAAAGTTGTCAAATATTATTTTCGGACTTTTCTTTGTAAGCACCAACTGACATAAGCAGGTGAAATGGCTGTAAGAAATGTTATGTTATGTTTTGTATTAAAAAATAATTAACCGATGTTGATCAACAGTTTTCTCCATTTTCTGGAAAGGGTGATAAGAAACAGCAAATAAAAAAAAAAAAACTGACAGGTATTTGTATGTATGTGTGTATTAATGTGTATTGTCTCTCTCTCTCTCTATATATGGTAGTAAGTAAATGCGTTTTAAGAAAGATATTCCAAAAATTCAGTTTGTAGGGAATAAATGTTTGACTGTCGATCGTATTTGGAAAAGACTGACAGGTGTTTGTATGTATATTTGTACGGATGTATGCATGAGTGTGTGTGTGTGTGTGTGTGTGTGTATATATATATATATATATATATATATATATGTGGTAGTAAGTAAATGTGGTTTAAAAAAGATTTTCAAGAAACTCAGTTTGTAGGGAAGAAATGTTTGACTGTCAATTGTATTTGGAAAAGACTGACCGGTATTTGTATGTATGTAAGAATGCAAAACATCCAGACAGTTTGGGCTGGCCAGATTGGAGCAATCTCGAGTATAACCAGCTGAAATTGCGAAGATAATCTGGAATTCGACTGAGGAAAGAAAACTCCGAATGATCCGACCTTGTTTTTTCTTGTCCCTTTTTTGTATCATCTGTCTGGATGTTTTGCATTCTTGTCCCCTTTTTTGTATTCCTTTTTATATATATATGGTGGCATACGTACACTTTGGTCTCTTATGTAAGTTATATATGTAAGTACATATATATATCTAAATTTTGTCAGACTCTCTTATTGTTTCTTTCTATCAGCCCCTTCACACTTATTTCATTCTTTCCAGACTTCTTTCTTTCGTTCCCCCTCTCTCACATTTCCTGACTTTCTCTTTATTCTCACCTTCCCTCCTCTTTCACTTCACTCTGTCTCTTTTTCTCTT
Source organism: Octopus bimaculoides (assembly GCF_046866305.1). NCBI lineage: Eukaryota > Metazoa > Mollusca > Cephalopoda > Octopoda > Octopodidae > Octopus > Octopus bimaculoides. Next base: position 48,156,685 of record NC_142937.1, on the reverse strand, counting down.
TTTTGTTCTCGTCCCTCCCTAATTCTTCTATCTCTCTGCCTCTACCTCTCTCCTCTCTCTTCACATGACCGTTGTTCGGCCAAGCCTGACCTTTCTTTCTTGGTTTGACTACTATCCATAAAACATCTATATTGCTCCCCACGCCTGTTATCTGCTTAATTTAATTCATCCTCAGTCGAAAGACACCTGTTATTAACGTTCTGTTATTTGCATTTGTATTTGTATACCATTTCTCCGTTTTTTTCCGTCCTTGTTTTCGTATACAATCGTTGCTTTCTTCCAAGGAATCTAGAGCTCTTTCCTTAGTTTTTCCTTGGGGTTAGCCAGATTGGAGCAATCTCAAGTATAACCAGCCAAAATTGCTAAGATAATCTGGAATACAACTGAGGAAAGAAAACACTGAATGACCTATCCTTGTTTTTTCTTGTCCCTTTTTTGTATCATGTCTGGATGTTTTGCATTCTTGTCCCATTTTTCGCATCCCTTTATATATATATATATATATATATCTACATACACACACACACACACACACACACACACACACATATATATATATATACATACATACATACATACATATATATATATATATATATATATATATAGATAGATAGATAGATATACACATTTATATATATCTATATATATACATATATACAACCTTTTGTAATCTTCGAAACATATGCCAGAAATAAAAGAATTCATTTAATATATGCGTATTACTCCATTTATTAAATTTTATATATATATACACATACATATATATATATATATATATATACATACATTTAGATACATCTATATATACATACATACAATCAAAATAAGCAACAAGGATGATCGTTTCTGCAGTAACCTTGAATATCCTTGTTGCTTACTTAGATTTTTGATCACCTTATTTTTGGAATTGTTTGGATAATACCATACTAAATTCTGGTGCCTAAACTTAAGTACCATATTCATTTTGAATCTAAATCTTTTTATATATACATACATTTAGATATATCTATATATATACATATATATATATATATATATATATATATATATACAGAAATAAATTTATTTCTCAAACGCGTGATAATGCTAGAAATAGCGTGATCAGGATAAATTATCCATTTATTGCAGAAAATTACGTTACTGGCCAGCCATGAGACTCGAACTCACATCTCTGTGATTATGCATCAAGTGTTTTATCATTAAACTAAACTGCCCAGCAATGGTAAAACACTTGATGCGTAATCACAGAGATGTGAGTTCGAGTCTCATGGCTGGCCAGTAATGTATTTTTCTGCAATAAATGGATAATTTATCCTGATCACGCTATTTATAGCATTATCACGCGTTTGAGAAATAAATTTATTTCTGTATCTTACAATACATCTCAACGCTTCTAAAAAAGAACAAACTTTGTTGGTTTACTTTCATCGTGAAGTTGAATATATATATACACACCTATATATATATATATATATATATATATATATATATATATATATATATACAGATATAGTTATCATCATCATTGTTTAACATCTGTTTTCCAAGCTGGCATTGGTTGGACAGTTTGACTGAGGACTGGCAAGCCAGTAGGCTGCAAGCTGCACCAGGCTTCAATATGTTCTGGCAAGGTTTCTACCGCTGGATGCGCTTCCTAACGCTAACCACTCCAAGAGTGTAGCGGGTACTCTTTACATGCCACTGGCATCAGATCAAGTCAGGTGGCACTGGCATAGACCATGTTCAGAAGGTGAATTTTATGTGACACCAGCACAGGTGCTAGTCAGCCATGACTATGATTTCACTTGGCTCAACAGGTCTTCCCAAGCACAGCATGTCACCCAGCAATTCAAGGGTACTTTTAAGTGGGCTGGTTATGCAACACTGGTATTAGCTTCAGCTGCAATCTCACTTTACCTGCTGGGTCTTCTCAATCACAGCTTATCTCCAAAGGTCTTGGTCTCTTGTCATTGCCTCTGTGAAGCCCAACATTTGAAAGTCATGCTTCACCACCTCATCCCATGTCCTCCTGGGTTTACCTCTTCCACAGGTTCCTTCCACTGTAAGGCTGTGACACGTCACACAGCTCTCCTCTTTCATACACAGCACATGACCATCCCAGAGCAGTCGTCTCTCTTGCACACCACATCTGATGCTTCTTATGTCCAACTTTTCTCTCAGGGTGCTTCCACTCTGTCGTGTATGCTCACTGACATTACACATCCAGCGAATCATACTAGCTTCATTTCTTTCAAGCCTACACATGTCCTCAGCAGTCACGGTCCATGTTTCACTACTGTGTAGCATGACTGCTTTCACACATTCATCCTACAGCCTACCTTTCAGTCTGAGTGAGAGGCCCTTTGTTACCAGCACAAGTAGGACCTTTTTAAACTTTGCCCAGGCTATTCTTATTCTCTCCGGTATGTTATGGAATCTGTTTTCTGTACATTTTCAGTGTTTATTGCCCCTGTGCATTTGTCACATACAAAAACTATCTTCCTGGTTAACCTTTCTTTGATATTGCTGCACCTCTTATGTATTCATAGCTTACACCAGGTACATCTTATGGTGTTTCTAGCTATGCCTTTTCTACAAATCGAGCAGGGCCATCTACCTGAAGGGGTTTGTGATTTGTCTGCCTTCCTACTTACTAAGACTTTGGTTTTAGCAAGACTGATTCTAAGGTCCTTTGATTTTAGACCTTGCTTCCACACCTGAAACATCTTATCTAGTTCTGGTAGTGACTCAGCTTTTAGAGGAGCTCTCAAGGGAAGCTTGTCTTGAATTCCTCTGTTATTGCCTGGAGGACTATGATGAATGAGGACTGATCCTTGGTGAACCCCTACTTCTACCCAGAATTCCTCACTAAACTTGTTGCCAACCCTCACCTTACTGACAACATTCCTGTACAGGGCTTGTACAGTTCTTACCAACTGCTTGTCTATCCCTAGTTACCACATTGACCACAGATAAGGGATTGGGGGATCTGTCAAAAGCTTTCTCTAAGTCAACAAAAGCCAAGTACAGAGGTTTATCTTTGGCTAGGTATTTCTCCTGCAGTTGCCATTCCAGAAATATAGCATCAGTGGTGCTTCTATCTGGCACAAAGCCAAACTGCATCTCATCTAGGCTAACTCTCTCCCTAATTAATTGGACTATGACCCTCTCCATGACTTTCATTACCTGATCCAGCAATATGATACCCCTTTAGTTTTGCCTATCTAAAGTATCACCTTTACCTTTGTAGCAGTTGACTATAGTGGTGCTACACCAGTGATTGGGTATGACTCGTTTGTGAACTACCTGATTTACAATACGAGTGACTAGACCATCACTCACACCACCAGATATTTTAAGCATCTTAGCAATGAATCCTGATGGGCTAGGGGCCTTGCCTGTCTTCATATCCTTAATTGCTTTATCTACCAGTGTACTGTTGATTCGGGTAGCTGGTCCCTCAATTGGGTCAACCTTTGGCAGACTCTCCCCCTCCCATTCATTCTCCACATTCAGCAGACTTTCATAATGGCATCACTAAGCCTCTTTCTTTGTAGAATCATTAAACGCAAGTGCATCATCATCCATGCAGACATATTTCTCTCCTATGACATCACAATTTTCTCTCAAACACTGTCTTGCAATCTGAAATACTTCAGTACTCTGGTCCTCATGTCGCTGAACATCGGCAAACTTCTTTTCTGCTTCTCCCTTGGCTATATATGGCTGTCTCTTAGCTTCCCTTCTGGCTATGATATAGTTCCCTGCTACTCCTACTCTTCCAGGCGTTCTAGGCCTGTTTCTTTGCTCTAATGGCCCTGTCTACAGTATTATTCCACCACTATGTTACCCTAGGTCTGGAAGGGACTTTGCACCAGCCACAAACGCTGTGTGCGTTTATGAAATTCAAAGGTACAGCCTTGTCATACAATGTATCACGCTGATTCTGTCTGAGAATTACATTAAGGGTACACGTGTTTGTGGAATACTCAGTCACTTACACGTTAATTTCATTGAGTAGGTAATTCATTTGATCGAACCACTGAATGCTCATCGTTGAAACCGCTGGAGAAATCATGTATGTATGTATGAAAGAAACAAGAAACTGCAAAAATAAATCTAAAAATAAGGCGTAGGAGTGGCTGTGTAGTAAGTGGCTTGCTTACCAACTACATGGCTCCTGGTTCAGTCCCACTGTGTGGCACCTTGGGCAAGTGTCTTCTACTATAGCCTCCTTGTGAGTGGATTTAGGTAGACGGAAACTGAAAGAAGCCCGTCGTATATGTGTGTGTGTGTGTGTGTGTGTGTGTGTGTGTGTGTGTGTGTTGTACCCCCAACATCGTTTGACAACCGATGCTGGTGTGTTCACGTCCCCGTAACTTAGCGGTTCGGCAAAAGACACCGATTGAATAAGTACTAGGCTTACAAAGAATAAGTCCTGGGGTCGATTTGCTCGACTAAAGGCGGTGCTCCAGCATGGCCACAGTCAAATGACTGAAACAAGTAAAGAGTATGATTCGTAAAAACAACTACATAAAAATTAAGTATAACAAGAGTAAAAAAATACATAAGCATAAAACAGATTTATGTATATGTCGGTGTGCGTGGATAACTGAGTGTGTGAATGACTATGTGTGCGAGTGTTTCGGTGACGGTAACTATCAAGAGAATGAAAGTCGGTCTTGAACATCAAAGCGTGTGTGGTATATCAAAACAAAAAATAAATACATAAAATCTTTTTACAGATTTTACCGAACACGCCATCAAAACAAGGAAGGAATGACAAATAAAATATCTATATCGAAAGAATACCAACACAAACACATATATATACGAATATAGACACACACACACACACACACACACATATATATATTTATATATATATATATAAGGCATCCGCTGATCTCATTCCATAGATCTTCGCGATCTTCGACTTGGTTGTCTTCTGTCACTGGACACCCCACCTATATATATATATAATGCGTGTATGTATATATGAATATATTAGGTATAGAACCAGTGTTTTCTTGGATGTAATCATCCCTTTAAGAGGTTAATATATTCTCTAATTAACATATATATATATATACATATATAGATATATACAGGCATTATATATATATATATATATATATATATACATACAGGCATTATACATATACATACATACAGGCATTATATGTATACATACATACAGGCATTATATATACATACATACAGGCATTATATATACATACATACAGGCATTATATATATATATATATATATATATATATATATATATATATATATATATATATATTCACACAGACATACAGACGTACAAAATTCTTATGAACGAGAAATTCTAATAGAAAGCAGTATTTAAATTGACGCACCTTGGGATCGAACCAAGAAGCACGTGGTCACAAGATGATACTTAACGATGTATCCATGTATTTGGCATGGTACTAATTATCTATTGTTTGCAATTAAATTTCATATCAGTTGTAAAACATTGCAGGAAAATATGTTCGTATGCATGTCGTATTTCTGTATGAATGTAAATGATCACACGTATAATATCGTTTTGTATACTGAAATTTTACTTACAAAAACGAAACAAAAAAGAAAAGAAAAAAAAACCTTCCTTGAAATTATATCACCGAAAATCATGTTAAAGCAATAAACAAAATGTGTGATTTAATTATCAGGCTTTGTTAACTTTCTATTTAAAGAAAAATGGAATAATATTTCTTATCACTCATGCAATTTTATTTAAGATAATAAAATCAATAATTTGAGTAATGAAGATTCTGTTACGATGTAGATCCAATATTTTTTTCCTTTACGCAAAATTTCGTATGTATAACCCCTTTTCATGGTTAGTACTAAGTATAATATATACTAGAACGTTGGGAGACAGACACATGGCCAATCTGCATACGTTGTAAATGTTGAATGATTTTCCAGCAGCCTGCATGAACATATTCATACCATATACACGCGTACATTAATAAATGTATGAGTAATAAAGGTATACTTAAACGTATTCGTTACCTATGTGTACGTAACTATGAACTCCCCTCTTTTACGCTGTAAGAACTGATTTATTAATTAAATGAAGCTTTAAAACTTAAGACTCAATTAAACAGAATATCTGGAGTTAATTAATTTTTTTAAAAATCAAGTAAACAACGAAAACAACAATAGATAAAGAAAAACCGTTATCCGCTACGTACCCACCTTTATAATTCCTGGTATGATCAGCTTTTGGTCAGACTCAATTACAATAAGACACCGTTAATTTTTTTGTCTTTGAAAACAGACAAGAAGGCTATGCAACTGTGTAACCTTGAGTGGTTGTTACCGTTTCTCACCAAACGATCTAATCAGAGTGAAGTGCAGTACGAGAGAGTGGGACACACACACACACCTCCAAATACACGATCAAAATGAAAGTGAAGACGAAACTAAAAAAAGACCACTAGAATCCTTCTTCTACACATCTGAAGGAAACACGGTATCTTATCAAAACTAAAGTAGCAGTTAGTACAGTTCCCAAGTAACCACTTCAACGACCACTGACATCTAAGCTATTTCATTCACTCTTTCTCTCAATCTTATTGCTTTTTCCTTCTGCCTTTCTAAAAGTGCAACACCCACTTTCGTTCACTCTTAGCTGTTTTCTCTTTCTTTACCCTTTATTTTGTTTTTACGTCTCTTCCCTTCCTTCTGTTAAATCGTTATTTCTTTCTTTCTTGTTCCTTTTATTTATATTGTTCTCTCCCAAATTCTCGCCCTAATTTTTTTCCCATGCCATCCCCCGCTTCTCTCTATTTCTTATCTTATTCATTTTTTTTCTTCTTTCTCTCTATTATTTTAAAATTTCATCTGTTTTATTTCTCGCCAGAGTTCTATGTCTCCCTTCCTTTTTTTTTTTTAAATCTCTTTCTCGATTCTTTCTCCGGAAAGTATAACCATCACAACTTCTTAATAACCCCTTTCACACATTGTTAAGGCTTCGCAATGATATTAAAAAAAAAAATCGTTATCAATCTATTTACAAAGACAATGTTTATTCGCATAGTTTAGCGTTAATGACAGTTCATAGAAAAGGGAAGCGTGCACGTTGTGATATCCATGCACATATAATTATGCAAGTGATGCGGTTTCAACTTGGAATTGCACACTCTGGTATCGTGACATTAGCAGTACAAGTAACTTCAGCAACAATATTTACAACAAATGTACTCTGATTAAAAAAACAAACAAGAAACAGAACTGATGGTTGCTATAGAAGCAGAGAGAGAGAGAGAGAGAGAGAGAGAATCTAAAGGCGCAGAATTAACTGTGTAATTAAGAAGTTCGTCTTGCAGTCAACTTCGTGGTTTCCAGTTCCATTTCACTGCGTGGCACCTTGGTCAAGTATTCACTACAATGCCCTTGTGTTGATCAGCACTCCGTAAGTGAAATTTGGTAGACGAACATTATGCAGGAGCTTATAGTATATTTGTCTAATAGCTTATTAAGTAAGCTTTACTGCTCGATACTATTTTTTTCAAAGTTATCCCTCTCTTTGGTTACATTATAATTACAATGAAAAGAATTGCGAAGACTATATTTTATTATTGAAATGTTTGATAAAATATAAAATGTGCATGAATTTGTTTTATAATAAATCATGTATATACACATATTCTAGCGTTAATGACAATCTATAAAATAGGGAAGTGCGCACGTTTATAGATTTATAACGATATAAATGAAGTAGTTTCAACTTGAATTTTAAACCAGGGTGCTTGCTTATTCAGTTACAAATTTTAATCCTTTAAGTAGCGTTCGTAACAAAAGCACAATGATTAAAAAGCAAAAGAAAAAAAGCCGCATTTACTGCAAACCAAACTAAGCAATGTTCTCTTAAGAGAAAGAAGTATCTAACTAAATCACAAACGTCACTTGCAAAAGAGTATGACCAGCAAATATTTATCGCGCTCACACTAATGGTTTTAGGCACCTAAGTAATAGAGCTAGTAGGCATAGGTACACTCAATTAGCCCTTTACACCCAACGGAACATCCAGAATGTGACAGTGGGAGGCAGAACGGGATGCGCTAATACTCTATTAGTTCTTATTGTACTAAGTACATTAGTAAAATACAAGTCACCCGGATCAATAATGAACCCATACGCCTTGACTAAGAAAAAATATGGAATATTAATTTTATTACATTTTAGAAAATTTTTTTGCTTTTAATAAAATATTTGTAATAACGAGATCACTGTGTCAAAAAGATTTGGAACTCTTGTTTCAAAGTTGTCTCTCGACCTGGTAGAAATAACAGCAAATCTCAAATTACACTCTACTACAAAAGAAATGTCACATTGAATAACGTAGTCCAAGATTAGCTATCTAATAGGTGTAAAACCATACAAAACATATTGAATTCTAACCGAATTAAAGACAAGATGTTGCGGTCACGGCTGGATTGTCTTCGATCAAAGGTTTAGTAAACCAGTGTTTGACCTAGCGTAAAGCAACTTCCTTGATAAGCCCCGAATGGAATTTTTGCATTAATTTAATTTTGCAATTCCTTTGTTAAATCCAGATATTACCTTAATTTTATTGGTTAATATATAGTTTAACTCCCGATCACCAAAACAGAGAGCCCCCCCCCCCCCCAGTCTAATAGGTGTAAAAAAATGTATAGAAGACGAACATGAAAACAAAAATTTGCGCTAACGAATGGGGAGGGAAGGAAAGGACTTTCGGAAAATTCACACGTAACTTTTCCCTCGTAACTTTCGGGATAACGGATATCTTTTAATGAAATTTTACAGAAACACCTTTCAAACGGCGTAGATTACGATTATAAAGAAATTTGTGGGGAAAATGTTTTCCGAAGGGGTGGGGAAAGAACTGTCGGAAAATTCACGCAATCCGTTTTTTTAGGATCTAGTTAAGCACTCGGTCACCAAAGCGAAAAAAAAAAGGCAATCTACTAGATGTAAAAAAATGTGTAGAAAACGAATATGAAAACAAAAATTTGCGCAATCATACATATACATACTTTCGTCTTGGTTGGTAATTATTTGACGGCAACAATTCGAGAGAGGAAGGTATAACTTGGATGCCTCTATGAAGAACTTGCGCAACAGACTTCCTTCATGTTGAGAAGTTATAAATAAATATCTTCCAAGATATTGTTGCAGATATTTTAATCGAATTCCTGGCTTTTGGATTGATTCTTTTATGTCACTCCAAAGTCTTTTAACGTTTTATGTGTGTATGTTTCTATGTGTGCTGTCTTCAAAATTGTTCGAGTGAAGCATTTTCCCATCGCTGTTTCAATGAGGGCATATCACTATGTTTGGTAATACTCCGTGTGAACGAAGGAACTCAACTGACTTTTGATCGTTACAATGAAAAGTGCTGATGCATTCATAGTAAGCAAAATTAGAATTCTCGAGCACTAGTTTTCAAATGTGACGATATCGAAAATGAAACGAAGGATAGATTTCAAGTAAACTTCTCCCATTGCCTTTCGAACGGCATAGATTACGATGATAAAGAAAAAAGCGAATCGTGTGAATTTTCCGACAGTCCTCTCCCCCACCCCTTCGGAAAGCGTTTTCCCCTCAAATTTCTTTATAATCGTAATCTATGCCGTTTGAACGGTATTTTTATAAAATTTCATTAATATATATCCATTTTCCTGAAAGTTATGAGGGAAAAATCAGATCTTGTGAATTTTCCGAAAATGCCCTCCCACCTACCACCCGTTCATTTGCGCAAATTTTTGTTTCCATATTAATTTTCTACACATTTTTTTTTACACCTGTTAAATTTTTTTTTGTTTTTTTTGTTTTTGTTTTGGTGACTTGAAGTTAAACTATAATTTTATATACCTTGTTATATTTATTCCGTTTAGGATAGGCACAAGCGTGACTGTGTCATAAGAAGTTTGCTACCCAACCAAGTGGTCCCGGGTTTAGTCTCGCAGCGTGGCACCTTCGGCAAGTCTCAGACGTACCACGTGGTGGTATGACACTGTAGTGACCCCTGGCGGTCAAGCGGGAAAGCAAAACGAAAAAGGGATCTAACGAGAGTAATCTCCCTCGACCTCGAAAATGCTCGAACATTCTAGAAGCTTCCAATTAACTTCCGAATGACGTGGAAATCAGGGACTTCCGGTTCACCCCTTATATAAGGGAACACATTTCTAATTTCGTGCCAATCATGCCTGTCGGTAGGATCATAGTTAATGCGAGAGATAAGTCTATGTACCATACACGGATCACAAATTAGTGACGTGTAGGTTGCATATAGATAAGATTCATAGACAAGGATTTGGCTATTGGAGGTTGAATAAATCCTTACTGGATTGCAAAGCTCACCGTAGCCAGATTAAGTTATGAGGGCACTAACCGGCACTGAGTCAATTAGATTTAGTAAATAGTTACGTTTAGAGAATAGAGTAGAAAGGGGCTTAGTTAAGGCATTAGAAGAGGCACTGAGGGTGGGTTCTGCATCCCAAGTTTTGGTGGAGAGATCGGCCTTAGACCGACACCTCAATACGAAACACGAAGGATGCAGAGTTCGGACTAAGGTACGTGCATTGGGTTGCGAAAGTATCAACGTTGCCGCGTGGGCTTGGACAGGAAATCGAAGGACAAGAGGAATTGTGTAAGGTCGTTCATGAGCACTTTGCTGCGTTGTTCGGAGGGGGCAGGACGTTGGACCATGGGGTTGCCCTACGAGATTTCCTGGCCGGCGGCTCGCATCTTTCGGCGCGAGATGATGAGCGCTGTGAATGGCCGATCATGACTGAGGAGGTCACAGAGGTACTTTCCGAGTGCTCCGGGGACAAGTCGCCGGGATTGGATGGTCTACCTTACGAATTTTATAAATGTACGCCAGACTTGTTCGGGAACATACTGGCCAGTGTTTACGTGAATTGGCATCAGAATGGGAGAATTCCCAAATCTGTGAGCTGAGGAATGGTGACACTGATCAGAAAGGACCCGAGCAAGGGGGATAACGTAAGTAATTTTAGGCCCATAACTCTGCTAAACACAGAGTTAAAGATTTTGGCCAAGATGTTAGCGAGGAGAATGAGGATTATCGTTGGAGACCTGGTAGGAGAGGCGCAGACATGTGCCATCCTAGGAAGGACGATATTCGACAACCTTCATCTCATTCGCTACGCCAGAGAGACTGTTGGGAAAATTTCTGGCAAAGGCGGGGCGCTGGTGAATTTGGACCAGTCTAAGGCGTTCGATAGGGTTGACCATCGGTATCTGGCGGCGGTTCTCCGGGCGGTCGGACTGGGCCCGACCTTCTGAGGCTGGATCGAAGCTTTGTATTGTAACATCGAATCTGTTGTCCGGGTGAACGGCTTCTTCTCGAGCCCGTTCACGATTGAACGTTCGGTTCGTCAGGGCTCTCCCCTGTCCCTGCTCCTATATGTACTGGCTCTTGAGCCACTACTACGGAGATTGGGGACGGTGGGGGGAAACCTGCGTGATCTAAGCTATGACAGAAGTGTAACGGCATATGTGGATGATGTAACCATCATCGTGACTGATGAAGGGCAGCTACCTTGTGTAGAAGACGCCATCAAAGGATATGAAGCGTTGGCAGGGGCAAAAATTAACCAGGAAAAATCTGTCAGCTTGCAACTCGGCACCTAGCGTGGCAAATCGATGCCTCCAAATAGCGTCGTCGGACGTTGAACGGAGGGTCCGGTTAAATTGTTCGGGGTCTGGTTTGTATCAGACCTCCAGGTGGAGAAAAACTAGAGCGATGTAGTGAGTAAGGTGATGGGCAAAACCCAGACCTGGTCTGAGAGGTCGGTATCCTTGCCAGAGAGGGCCGAGGTTACACAGCATCTGTGATAACCCACCGCCTAACCGTCGTGCCTTGCCCCGGTTTGTGGATGAACAGGTTGGAAAGGATCCTTTTTCGCTTTTTGTGGAAGGGGAAACTACCACTTGTGAGACGCTCCATTTGCTGTCATAAACCGCTAAAGGGTGGACTGGGGATGCCTTGGCTGATGATGTGTAAGTATGTAGTCAACCTGTTCGAGAGGACATTCGGGCCGAGTTATCTGGATAATTTCCGGAAATCCTTGGTTTGGTTGTGCTGTCGTTCGGCCTTACCAGTTTCAGAGAGGTTATCAAGGCACGGTTACAACACCCCCTCCCACATGTCTGAGGTGCGGGCACGTCAGTAAAACTGTCGCGTACGACTTCTTGAGGGGACTAATGACCTATGTCGAACAATTGATGTCGGATGAGGAAAGAGTACGGCTCTCGACTGAGTCCATAGTTAAGATTGTACCGCCTTCCCCTCCTTTAACAATGAAGGGAAGGCTGTTTTCTTCTGCGTAGTTGCCATAATGAAAGAGACAGTGTGGAGGACGCGCGCAGGTCACTTCATCTCCGGACAGGGGTTGGAAAGTTGGTTCAACTTCCACCTCATAAGGAAAATCCGTCTGGAGAGGAAGTGCCTGCCCCAAAGTGTATATGAGAAAATATGAATAAGCGTGGTAAGAAAGTTGAGAAGGAATGGGGCCGTGCTTGTGTAGCTGGTCTAGGGAAAAGAAGGAAGGAAGCGATCCTACCTCTCCCACAAAAGAAGTAAAGCAAAGGTCTAAAGTCGGCGGGTTGAAATGAAACCCGGAAGAAAATTTTGTAAAATTCCTAATTATATATCATTAATTTTTAATCACATGACGTTTCTGTCATTTTAACTCTACATTCGTAATCACAGACGCATGAACTCCCCCTCCACTGTAATGCATGTCTGTTGCTTGTTCCCGACCCACCTTTGTGTTTTTTATATCTTTGTAAGGCGTTTATAGGCAAATAAAGAACTCACTCTTGCCTGTCGGTTCCTAGACATGCATTGAGTCATGCCTCTCGCATGCATACCTGCACGCGCGGATGTTCACCTTATTTGCTTGCAAAATATGTTCAAGTGATGTCACTAGCTTTTCCCTCAATTAACCTTATATGTTATGACTTATTACGAACGTCTTACAAATTGCTTATTTTCTTGTCGTTTACGTGCAAGATGGTGACCCCTCTTTCTTGTATGCAATTATAAAAATTATAGGATGTCACTTACTGACATCACTATAAAATGGTACTTCCGACGTCAGAACACAGCAGCCGCTACAAAATAGTGAACCCGATTTTTGAATACGCAACCCACAGCACGTGGTAAATCGACGCCAAACTTCACTCTTCAAGGTAATTCTACATTACTCTACCAGCACCTCTGATATTCTAGTTTTGAAATAATTTCGCGTCTTCCGTGTCAAAGGAAAAAGTCAACTTATCACGCCTGTTTTTTTTTTTGTCATAATCCTGAGTAACACTTCCATCCCAGCTTATTCTGGCGATGCTAAGCTATAGTTTGCACAGCTTGATTTTTACTTCACAGCACATGGTATATAAGCCGCTCAACCTGTTCTCTCGGGCGAGCAATACCGGCAGTGAGGTTACCACTGCGGATTTCTATAGAGGGTTGGTAGAGTAGCTACACGTGCTTATTAGTGGCATTCTCGCGATTTTAGCAGATACCGTTAAAGATATCATCACAGATTTTCCAAAGGCATGACCAACGATTCTTTGAGAACAGAAGTACTACGCAGAAATTCTAAATCATCAGAAAGCCGTTTCCATGGTTACAGGATGAGAACCTGGGTGACAGAACTCCTTCGGAATTTCTTAGGCGGATCCGAGAACTCAGTGACGATACACATGCAGACAGCTTCTTCGTAAAAAAATTATTTTTTCCCCCGCTTACCAACTAATGTACAGACGATATTGGCGAATATGGTTGACACCAACACTATAGATCAAATCGCTTCATCTGCAGATAGGATAATGGAATTTCCTCACAGACCCACCGCAGCTGATTCGGTTATTGCTTCAACGTCTTCTCAACAACAGCCTGATAATAAAAATGGAGATGTCATGGTGAAGGCTATCGATGGTTTAACGCGCCAAATATCTCAAATCTGTTGTGTTAGACGGCGTTCGCGAAGTCGTTCTTTCTCTTCTCAACGACGTAACAGTTTTTCAATCAATAATTCTTCAGTGTGTTGGTACCACGCTCGTTTTCACAAGGCACGTCATTGTAACAAGCCTTGTGCTTTTAAAGTGTCGGAAAACTGAACCTGGAGAGCCTGGGCACGTCAGACTTCTCTCACAACTTTTCAGCTAATCGGTCTTTCTTCATTAGGGACCTAGTCTCAAACAGGTCGTTCATGGTCGATACAGGATCAAGTTGCAGTATTTTGCCATTACGGTTCAGCTCTAACAAGCCACAGTTATCCAGTATTTCCTTATACGCGGTGAACCAGTCTCCCATCAAAACCTACGGTCAGACATCTTTAACTCTAGACCTTGCCTTGTGTTGAGATTTTAAATGGATTTTTGTCATCGCCGACCTGCCGCATCCTATCCTCAGGGCGGACTTCTTACACCACTATTCACTCTTGGTAGATGTGAGGAAACAGAGACTTGTGGATACTACCACATCTTTACGCCTGCATGTGAATCTACCACTGATATCCTCAGCCCATAATTTTTTGTAGCTGTTACCAGTAAGCAGTTTCATACTCTTCTTGCTTCGTTTCCCGAGTTAACGGATCTCTCATTTAAGCCTACCCAGACAGTCCACTCGATTCAACATTTTATTACAACTGGCCCACTCGTTTTATCTCTTCCACATAGATTAGCGCCAGACAGGCTCAAGAAAGCCCGCGCTCAATTCGAGCACATGCTCCAGATCGGTCTTATACGTCCTTCTACTAGCCATTGGGCATCTCCGCAAGACTTAACTCGGAAGGGTGAAGCGGATTTTAGACCCGTTGGTGATTACAGGAGACTTAATGCTATCACCACGCCCAATCGTTATCCTCTACCCAACTTAAAGGATTTCTCTTTCGTTCTCCATGGCTGCACTATATTTTCCAAAGTGGATCTGGTACGTGCGTACCACCAAATCCCGATGAACCCGGAACATATACCTCAAACTTCCGTAACCACTCCGTTTGGTTCATTCCATTTCCCGTCTAGGCCTTTTGGTCTGAGAAATGCTGCCAGTACATTCCAGCGCTTCATCGATGAAATCGTATGCGGATTGAATTTTGTTTTGCTTATGTAGATGACCTCCTAGTAGCTAGCGATACAGTTGAACATCATCATCAATATCTAGCTCAGTTGTTTCAACGTCTGCGAGCGTATCATGTAAAGATCAATCCAGCTAAATGTGTATTCGGTACAACTTCATTATCCGTGACATAGCGGTTCGGCATAAGTAACCTATAAAATAAGTATCAGGCTTAAAAAAAAGTACTGGGAGTGATCCCTTTAATTAAAATTCTTCAAGGTGGAATTCCAGCGTGTCCGTAGTCTAACGCCTGAATCAAGAAAAAGATAAAATATTGTAGAACGACCGTGCGAACCAAAGGAGAAATGGTGACGAATGGAAAACAGGCTCCTTTTTAACGCGTCACACGGTCGACACAAAATATATAATGATAATATGTTATAATACTATAGCATAGAGAATTCGCATGTGAAATGCGAAGGAGTGCCAGTAAGATAAGGATAGAAACGCAACCGATAAAGATGAATAACAGTAAGATTTATTGGGGCATTAAACTGTATGTCTGTGTGTGTGTGAATGCGACATATTAAAACACAATATAAGACAGGCCGTCATGTAAACAAAATAGTGTATGTGTACAAATATATGTATGTGAATGCAAGAGATACAGAGTATAGATAAGAGTCAGTAACACGGATAAGGATATACCAGTTCTGTTAAGGTACACAGTAGTTAGATTGTCTGTATATAAGAGGTTACGGTTGAGGCAGAGCTGAGTCACTTGTCGTGCAGTTGAGGCTTCGATGCCGGGCCGGATTCTTGATACAGATGTTCTTCGCAGGTTGAGTTCTGGCTGTTAATTTCGTGGTGAACAATTCACACAACAGGGTTGAGAAGAGAAGCTGCGGTTGCTTGTGTACGTGGAGAAATCATGTTGACGTTGGCGACGATGCTGGTAGTACGTGGTTGAGCGATGCTGTTGATGTCGTCGCTGGAACTGGCTGGCTGTGTTACGTGTGTGGTCAACGACCAGATCTGTGAGGATCTGTAGCCGCGACAAATTGACGCGTATCTAACAGGCTATTTATAGGAAAATAGAGGCTCCAGAGAGCATCAGAAAAATACTCTCTCATGTGACCTTATGAGTGGCTATGGTTGGTCGGTTTGCGTCCTGGCGCGAACTGACTGGAGGCAAATGCCGCGAAAATAAAAGTCAGTCAGGTGATGACACAGCAAGGCGGGAAAGAGTTGTTTCCTGCTACGTTCGCATTTGTAAATATATAATCGTGAGAGAGGTGGTTTCACTACAATATAATAAGAACATTAAGAGCCTACTTCATGACCCATTTTTAGATTCTTTGAGACTAAAGTAGAGAGATGTTGTCCTCACTCCGGGAACTTGACCCGAATGATTACAACAGAGCTGACTCTGCTAAAAGAACCTACAGGTCAGGTGACACCATCGGTATCGCTTTAAAGGCACAGGTGGTGAAATGCGCTGCAAGAAGTAAAAAGATTTCGAAAGGGAAATTGAGTTAGGATGGGGTTGGACGTCCTGATTCACGTCGAAACACTGGCAGGGACATCGACGTAATAAAGACATCAGGAAGGAAGAAACTGCTGAGTGCATTCGCGGTTAGAAGTCCTAGGTTCCACAAATGTACTAAACCCGATCACTTTAGGCCCTTCTCCTCAATACACCAGAAAATGACAACTGAAAGAAAGTCTCCATTACTACAACATTAAAAACACTAACAGCCACTGCAACTGCCACACCAATAGGAACAGCAATAGCATGCAATCGTAGCAACAGTGGCTGCAGCTCCAGATGCAAGAATGGAAGCAGCGTCTACAGCAATACAAAACGTGGAAGCAAGAGTAACAACAAAGAAGCAACGCTCTCAAAGACACAACCAACAATAGCAACAACAGCAACAGAATCCCCAAATCAACAACAAAAATAACAACAGAATAAACTATCCTTCTTCATGCTTTTCTCCGTTTTGGACAACTCTGACATGTCGTGTGATGAAGATGATGAGAAAGATTCTGTAGTGAATCTTGCAAGCATGAAGTGGATTCGATCCACCATAGCCAAAATTAAATTTACAGTTCAACAGAACTTTTCTCACGGTGGAACAATGGTTTTTCTCTGACAGTAGTTTTACATTTGCCAGATTGCTTTAGCTAGGCCGAAACAATGTCTTCATCACTTGACCCTTTCTAACCTCTTCTACTTCACCAAAAGCTAGAATAGAGATATCACAGAACCACCAACGAAGCCCATTGTTCTCAACGATATGTTTATCCTTCTGGATAGTTATAAAAACAAGAACCTGCAAGCAAAAGACAGTCAGTCACTTCGGTGACTTTCTTGAGAACGAAGTCTGGCTGACCAGCTAGAATCTTGGTCAGAGGGAGTAATGAAGTTTACTGTCAACAACTGTGAGACAACGGCCCACAACCCTACAACTCTCACTAGCTCTAATTCTGTTCTCTTGCAACATCATTCTATCTCTCTCTGTAATTACTACTAAACAATGAAGAGAACACAAACTTTACTTCACATGCTTTTGGATTTATCATAACCTGCCCGTCGAGGCAAGGTATTGTCACGTAACGGTAAATAAATATTTCCTTAAAAAACTTCATGCATTGTTCATCTTTCACATCCTACAATTTGCCGTTATAACAACAAATTTTTATCGTTACAACTGCTGACTCCGACATTTCATATTATTGTGTACCTAATCAATCTTACCCATTACAATTGGTAACCATCACAATTAAAACCTAACCGTTACAACTCTAAATGGCAAAAAAGTTCACAAGAGAAAGGAAAATAGAAACAAAAAGGGGAAAAAACCCCAAAGCACTATGCTAGCAAGAAATCTCGGAAGTTCGAATGTAAAGGAGAGATGCATTTTCACAACGATGCACCAACACCACCGCCAAAAATAGCAGCACCAATCCTATCAGCACCGTCACGTCACTACCACCACTACCAATGACAACATTACAAATACATACACAACTTAATTCACACCCAAAACATAAGCCAAAACACTACCTCCAACACGAACAAAGAAAAAAGAAATCATTAACTACGAGACCATTGACACAAACAGCAAATGTAATTCATACATCAATATACAAGCATTACGCACGGTGACTACATCACACCTGCAAATAGTATACCGACACACATAATCAAAGCAATATAAACACAACTTTTTGAAAACTAAACACCCCCACTGAATAGATTTTAGGAGAAATGTTAACAAATGACACTACAAAGATTATCCTTTGGAAACACCTAAAACCAGTCGGAAGGCCGGAATACCTGTCCTTCC
The DNA here is from genome assembly GCF_046866305.1 of Octopus bimaculoides. Taxonomy (NCBI): domain Eukaryota; kingdom Metazoa; phylum Mollusca; class Cephalopoda; order Octopoda; family Octopodidae; genus Octopus; species Octopus bimaculoides. The sequence continues at coordinate 48,138,220 of NC_142937.1, read as the reverse complement.
TCAGGAATAAGGTAAGCAGTCCTTTTCACTTTCCTTCTTTTATCTAACATAACTTTACTTAGAATAAGCAGTGTGAATGCACGTAAACTCGAAAGCAGAGACACCTGTTTAACGAGCTCAGCTCACTATATGTAGATGTGATGGTCATCAGTGGGAGAAGAATTTCCGAGGTACAAGCCTTCACATCCACTTTCGACGCTACGAGTTCTACGCATCTCCATCAGCCAGGATCGAGAGGCAGAAAAACTATGTTGTTTTGGAAATTCTGGGTCTCGAATTATGGATAATCTTCCTGGGCCTAGAAGATAAGCTGGTGGTACTGGATGTGGCCAGCAGTGAAGGCCATATCTTCAGACTATTAGCCGGCAACATCTAGAAGGAGGCGGCAAGATTTCTTAAGCCGCTTAGAGGTCTTCCTAGAAACGTCCCGCGCTTTAGAACTAGTGGATGATTGAAACAACATTTGGATGCACGCTTGGATTGTGTGAAATTAGCTGAAAGGAGAGGGACTGCAAAATCCTCACAAACCTGCAAAGACGTTTCCAAGATCTGACAAGAACCGACTAGATTTCTCGAATGTGCCAGTATGAACTTGAACAAATCGCATCGAATCATCCAGATCGTATCTAGACCAACAGACAAAATAAGTACTTGTCAGGCCAAGGGATCGATGTAATCGACTAGTCCCCTCCCACCAAACTTCTGGCGTTGTGCCCATAGCAGAAATAATAATAATGATAATAATAATAATAATAATAATAATAATAATAATAATAATAATAATAATAATATGAAAACCATAGTTGACATTGATGCCACCATAGAAACCATCAAGCAAAAGGTATGTGCTAAAGCTGCCCGCATAGCAAGGTATGAAAAGCGTGTTAGATTCTTCCGAGATAATAACATGTTCAAAAATAACCCCAAAAATGTCTACAGGAAGATAGGGAAAACACCAGTAACAATAAAGTCTGTCCCATCAAAAGAAGAAGTGCAAGAATTTTGGAATAAAATCTGGGCAGAAGATAAAACACACAATGAAAAGGCCCCTTGGATTGATAGAATATCTACAGACCTAGACTCCTTAGAGGAGCAAAAGTGGGAGGGGGTCAGGGTAGAAGATATAAGATCTGCTCTCAGGAGGTCAAGCAAATGGAAGTCTCCAGGAAAGGATAAAATTCCTAACTTCTGGTTGAATGCCTTCCCAGAAAGCCATGAACTGCTAACAAAACTTTACAACGATGTTTTGCAAAATCCTAGTTTGATGCCCTCTTGTTAATGGTTTAACATTCCTGCTTCCAAAAAATGAGGAAACAAACGAACCAAAAAATTATCACCCCATAACCTGCTTAACAACAATGTATAAGACACTAACATCTGTCCTAACCGAGTACATCTATAGTTTTTTAATAGAAAGTAGCATATTCCCTAATGAGCAAAAGGGATGTAAACGTGGATCTTATGGTTGTAAAGATCAGCTACTCATCAATAAGATGATCTTAGAAGATTGTCACAAGCGACACAAAAACTTGTCAATAGCCTGGATAGACTATAAAAAGGCCTTTGATAGCCTACCACATAGCTGGATTAGGAAATGTCTGGAAATGTATAAAATAGCTCCTACTCTGCGAAACTTTTTATCTGTAAGTATGAGATCATGGAGAACCACACTGATGTTGAACAATGACAATGAATCTCTAAATGCTGGAGATGTAAGAATTTCATGTGGCATTTTCCAGGGTGACTCACTATCACCACTCCTCTTCTGTCTAGCCCTAATACTGCTCTCAAAATTGCTCAATGATGCACAGTATGGTTATAAAATATTTGATAAAAATATAAATCATCTCATTTACATGGATGATTTAAAGCTCTTTGCAAAAAATGACCAACAACTCAAAGGCCTACTAGCGATTGTTAAACAATTCAGTGATGACATCAGGATGCAATTTGGCCTTGATAAATGTGCAAAAGCTACCTTTATCAAAGGAAAAATGACAAATACATCTAATGTGAACCTTGACCAGCAAAATGTCATAAAAGAGTTAGAACCAGCGGAGAGCTACAAATACCTAGGGGTAATTGAAGGGGACAATATCAAGCACTCAGTGATGAGGGAAAGGATCAGAAGAGAATGTTATCGCAGGGTGAGAGCAATACTGAAGACAGAGCTGAACGCGAGAAACAGGATCGAAGCGATCAATGCTCTAGCCATACCAGTCGTGACTTACAGTTTCAACATCGTTAACTGGTCAATTACTGAAATATGTAATGTTGACAGAAAAATACGAAAACTGTTGACAATGCATAGAATGCACCACCCTAAGGCAGATATAGAACGTCTTTATCTGCCAAGAAAAGAAGGAGGCCGAGGACTTTTACAGCTGGCATTATCAATGAAGGTAGCCACAATTGGCCTAGACACCTATCTGAAAAACTCTGAGGACTGGATGCTAAAACTTGTCTTAAAATATGAAAGCAAGAAAGCATCTTACTCAGTAACAAAACAGGCAAAGGAATATCTAAGTGAATTCCAATTGCAACAAATTCAAGAATTAGACGAACTAGAAACACCTGCAGAAAAAGCTAAGCGCTTGAAAACCCATGCTAAAATTGCTGCCTTAGCTATTATGACTGAAAAATGGCATGGAAAACCTCTCAATGGCAAATACCCAAAGAGAGCGAATAATGCAGATATTGACAAAGCCCTTACCCACCAATGGTTAATGGCCTCTGGCTTGAAATCAGAAACAGAGGGGTTTATCATAGCAGCCCAAGATCAATGCCTACCTACAAAGAACTACCAGGCCAACATATTAAAGAACGGCAGCTCCCCATTATGTCGTATATGCCAACAACAAAATGAGACCATCGATCATGTTGTCTCCATGTGCAGTCTGCTTGCGCCTACAGAGTATCTCAACAGGCATGATAGAGCTGCACAATATATTCACTGGGTAATATGCAAAAACCTGGACTTGCCCCATGATAAAAACTGGTGGGAACACAAACCACCCCCAGTACTTGAAAATGATCACATTGCACTCCTCTGGAACTTCACCATTCAAACTGACAGAAAGATAGACGCAAATAGGCCAGACATCATACTGAAAGACTTCAGACAAAAATCATGCCTCCTCATTGATATGACTGTCCCAATCGATATAAACGTATCTGTCAAGACCTACCAAAAACTGAGCAAATATAAAGATCTTGAAATAGAAATTAGCAAAATGTGGAATCTGAAGACGAAAACAATACCTATTGTCATAGGTGCCCTGGGAATGACAGCGAAACGGGCTGATTACTACCTAGATCAGATTCCAGGAAACCCCAAAATGGCTGAAGTTCAAAAAATAGTGCTCATGGGAACTGCCCATATCCTACGTAAAATACTGTCTATGTGATCTCAAATTTTAAAGCAAACACATAATTTTCTTATGGTTTCTTAAACATTCACTTGAACAAAACTGTACAAATACAAATATATGGTACCCTAGGCATAACACCTACATGAACTTCTAACTTGTTGTCTCTTAAGGTCTCTGGGTGAGACTTGGATCCAACTTGTACAAATGCAAAACAAAAGTCAAACATAAAATAATAATAATAATAATAATAATAGTCAAGACGAAGAGTGCGATTCGATTGTATAGATATTTTATTCGTTGAACAATATTTCAACAGTACGTCTGTCTTTGTCACCTCTTGTTTTGAACTTGACAAAGACAGACGTACTGTTGAAATATTGTTCAACGAATAAAATATCTATACAATCAAATCGCGCTCTTCGTCTTGACTATTTACCTTCGTGAAGAATTACGTCAATCCTTTTTTAAAATAATAATAATAATAATAATAATAATAATAATAATAATAATAATAGAAATAATAATAATAATGCCCGGATGCAGTACCAGGCAGTGGCTCTCATGGCTTCTGATCTTAATTGATTGGAAGTGTTATCATGTACATTGTTTTGTCTTGGTATAAAAGATGGGCTACAGCAAATATTCTGCTTAATACCACAGATTTACTTGTCAGTTGCTTGACCGTAACCAGTTGAGCATGTCCCTTGGTGGTTGACGATATGTGCATCCCTAATCATGAGTAGAAGTAGTGGGGGAGCATCATAGCCATGTGCTGAGAGGAATTCTTTGGGGTTTGAATAATTCACTTATTCAGGGACCTTTTGAGCGGGATGGGCTACTTGACCTGAACAAAATTCTAACTGGGCCCCACCTGCGAGGTCATGCGCTGTTTATCTTGATATGAGATCACCATGTCGCGCGCATATGGTTGTGATGCATGTGCCTGGTGTACCCTTATCAGACGGGTAGTCATGATGGGTATACTGGGCTTCGTATATTTCACCCCAGTGCCACTTTGATGGCATGCACTGCTCTCTCACTCAATAATAATAATAATAATAATAATAATAATAATAATAATAATAACAATAATAATAATAGTTGTTGTTGTTGTTGTTGTTGTTGTTGTTATTATTTAATGCAGCGAGCTTTCAGAATCGTTAGCACCCCGGGCAAAATGCTTAACGGCATTTCGTCTGTCTTTAGATTCTGAGTTCAAATTTCGCCGAGGTCGACTTTGCCTTTCACCCTTTCGGGGTCGATGAAATAAGTACCAGTTGAGCACTAGGATCGATATAATCGACTTACCACCTCCCGCAAAATTTCAGGCCTTGTGCCTATAGAAGAAAGGATTATAATTATTATTATTATTAAAATATTTCATGCTTTCTCTTTCAGTTCTTTCCGTTCACGATACGGGCAGTGCAAGACCAAGCTCTAGCCACAAATTGGAGGGCCAACCTTAGGAATGAGCAAGTGTCTCCACTGTGCCGCATCTGTAATAGAATGGACGAAACCATTGCTCATATCGAGAATGAATGCCCTAGACTTGCCCAAAGCCCATACGTTGTAGTGACACGATGAGGTAGCGAAAGTGATACATTGGAAACTATGTGAAAAGTGGGGTCTAGAGAAAGGCAAGACGTGGTGTGAGCACAAACCGTAAAGAGTGGCGGAGTCGGAGATCTGCAAAATCCTGTGGGGTTTCTCAATCCAAACAGCTCGGGTGCTAGAGTATAACAAGTCGGACCTAGTGGTTGTGACAAGGTGAACCACATGTGCTATGTAAGTGATGTTGTGTGCCTTTTTGACCCACAAACAGTCAAGATTTAAAATAAACATATACAATCCTCTTAGGTATGAAATAGCCCGGCTATGGAAAATGAAGAAGGTGAAGATAGTGCCAATTATTTTTGGGTCCTTGGAGATAGTATCAGAAGGTAACAAGAAGAATATAAAAGAAATCGGAATAGAGTGTCCAGTAGAGCTGTTACAAAAGGTTTGCCTCCTTGGTACAGTTAGAATAATCAGGAAAATTTTAGATAGTTGAAAAGAACAAACAGTATTGTACCATAGGCTGCAGGTAGCAAGCCCGCTACGCATGCAAAGTTCCAACAAAACCGGAGGAAAAAAAAATCAACCAGGAAACATTATTGTATTTCGTTTTTGTATTTGGTTTGCAAGATACTTTAAATGAATTCGTGTGTTGAAGCATATCTTGTGGTGTCTGAGGAGAGTCATTCTGTTTTAACACACCGGTTCAGTTTCCACTTTACTTATTTATTTATCTGTGTATCATACTTAATGTAAATACATCGCGAAAAGGCAAATTAAATGCATTATTCGTCTGGAGATGATATATCTTATGGACGTACTGTATTTAATAGCACAACTATGAAAATAGCAGACGAAATTTGTCCGGCAACGGCGGTAAGAATGCCAGATGCGCTACTGATAAAGAATGGGGAAACAGTCAATGGGGGAAGGAACCACTCCATCATCATTATCCGGCCGGACAACTTGCCCGGGGCAGTAAATCATATTGTTCTTTAGATAGCTGTATAGTTTCATCTGCGCATGTCATGACTACAGATGATAGCTGTAGTGCGTCAACTTAACTAGTTCGTCCTGGCCGTTGACGGTTTGTTGTCTGCTCATCCGCTCAGCGTCTAGTGATATATTTACCATTGATTCAATAAATATATCTGCCAAAATAATTCACTTCTACCATGTTGCATCTCACGATTTCAACGTAACTCTGACTCGGGTCGAGTGCTAAGACTTCCCATATTCACAGCTGATCTCGATTTATATGCTAATTAACCTACAGCTGGGAGCTCTGACAGGGAACAATAGTGGCTAAGAAGTGATTCTACACTCTTCAAAACCCTGGAACTTCCGGACCAAGGCTCCACTACCAGATACAGCTTATAGTCATACTGAGGACAATTGCTTGATTTGCTAAAAATGTCTTGCTCTCCAACAAATCTCACTCTGCCATCTTAAAATGGAAAGGATGCTTTGAATAATGTGGTCTTGAATATAAAAATAGGTTGGTCATGGCTGGAACACCTTTGATCATAAGTCTGCTCAATTACAGCTGACCTGGGAGCAAAACAATGATAAAAATGGCAACAGCTTGTTGGTTAAAACTAAAAAAGCCCGTCGTGTATATATATATATATATATATATATATATATATATATATATATATATATATATATATATATATATATATATATATATATATATATATTCCTTTTTCTCGCTCCCCCTCTCTCACGTTTCTTGGCCCTCTCTTTTTTTAACTCCCACTATCTTCCACTCGTTTATCTCCCCAGCACCTTTCTCTTTGTCTGATTTTTTTCTAATCCTTCAATCCTGCTACCGCATATCCATCTCTCCTCCTTCCACGTGACCGGTATCCGGCAAGCCATGATCTTTCTTTCTTGGCCTGACTGCCGACCGTCAGCACCTCTTATATCCGTCACCTATGTTCCTGCCTTTAGGCTTTTACTTCATACACGCCAGCTCAATTTGATTCGTTCTCAGTCGAAAGACACCTGTTGTTATTTCTTGTTGTTTGCATTCCTAATTGTGTACCATGTTCTCCGTTTTTTTGTTTGTTGATTTTCTTTTTGTCTTTGTTGCCGTACACATTCGCTAGTTTTCTTACAAAGGGGTCTAATGCTCTTAACATGCTCTTTTTTTTGTGGGGGGGGGGGGCAACCAGATTGAACCATCTCAAGTGTAACTGCCCGAAATGGTCGTGACTTCTGGAACTTGACTGAGGAAAGAAAGTTTTGTTCCTGTCCTAATTGTTGTTTCTCTTGTTCGCCTTTGTATCGTCAATCTGTCCGAATGTTTTAATGTTCTCTATCGCGTGTTACATTTATACATACATACATACATACATACATACATACATACATACATACATACATATATATATATATATATATATATATATATATATATATATATATATATATATAAATGGAACAAATATGCAATAGAGGACATTAAAACATTCGGACAGATTGACGATACTAAGGCGAACAAGAGAAACAACAATTAGGACAGGAACAAAAAAGACGGGACATTCGTGACTTTCTTTCCTCAGTCAAGTTCCAGAAGTCACGACCGTTTATATATATATATATATATATATATATATATATATATATATATATATACATATATATATATATATATATATGTGTGTGTGTGTGTGTGTGTGTGTGTGTGTGTGTGTGTGTATGCATCTATTTGTGTGTGTCTTTGTGTCTGTGTTTGTCCCCCTCCCAACAGCTTGACAACCGGTGTTGGTGTGTTTGCGTCCTTGTAACTTAGCGGTTCGGCAAAAGAAACCGATAGAATAAGTATCAGGCTAAAAAAATAAGTACTGGGTCGATTCGTTCGACTAAAAATTCTAGGCATAGTCCCAGCACGGCCGTAGTCTAATGACTGAAACAAGTAAAAGATGAAGATATTCTGTATAGCTTCTTTACTCTGTGGTTTAAATTTCAAATTTCCAAACTTGTCTCCAATTAACTTAATCTAGATGGGGTTGTCTACTCTATGGTAGTTGACTACCTGTGATATGTCAAGTAAAACAATCTTTAGCAACGGTTCGAAGAAGTTGCCGATTCGAATAATGATCAGTCACGTGATGGACAAGGAATGGGTTCTCTACTACGCTCGCATTTATTTATATTTAAATGAGAAGATTGTATGTAATGGCGATAGTAGTTTGTATCTAATGGCGGGAGGTAGTTTCACTACACTGATCATTCTATCACAGTTGTTCAAGTTTTAAAATACATCTATCCAGAGATTGATAGGACAAAAACAGAAGTTGGATGATGAACTGGTACGAATAATGAACTGATGAAAACTATACTGAGAGGGAGTACTTGTTGTTTGGATGATCCTCATAGAGTTTTTAAAATCCTTATCAGAGAAGAAAATCTGCAAATTTTGTTAAATAAAAATGACGACTTTGTTGATAGAACTTTCAAAATTGCATCTCATCTATTCAGTCAGTGGACAACATTTCATACTGAGAAGAGAAATAGAGTATGTACACTAATGCTCTATTAAAAATTACAAGAACATATAGAAGAGCACTTCAAACTACTTGCCCGTTAAAATATACTTTGCATCATACTTCTACCATGTGTGTCATTCAGAAAGACTTTCATAAGGCATTACTCAATATCTTCGTTCAAAAACTTACTTTTGTTGGGTATTTCATTTGTATCAATGTGTAATACTTCGACCGTGCGAACCAAAGGAGATGGCGACGTAGACGGTAAAAGGCTCCTTTTTACCATGTCGCACGGTCGAACACAAAACAAGATATATAAGTTGGAAGGCTCGTCGTAAGAGAGATACGAGCCATTGTGCCCGTAAAAGAACTTAGGACAAACTCAACCGTTAGATATATAATGAGAATAAATTTATTAACAAAGTGAAACTGTTTGTCTGTGTGTGCGTGCATGCGACATATAAAATTAAGACAGTAGATAAATCAGGCCTTTGTGTACAAGAGAAGGTATACAACAATGTGAAGTGACGAACAGTCATATAAGCAATAGTGTGTATACAATATGTGAGTGTACAAGTGTGCGTATGAATGAGAGGAAACACAGAACATAGTAAGAGTGTCTGTAAAACAGTCTTAAAACACTGAGATAGAGAAAACCAGTTCGTATAAGAGTTACACAAGATTTAGAATGTTCATACGCAGGAAGTTGTGGCCAAGGAGCAGAGCTGTAGTATCACACTATGTGTGTTGAGCGTCGAATGCTGCAGACCTGTGTTACCTAGTACGGAATATTCTCGCTGGTTAGTTCTGACTGTTGTTCGTGAGTGGAAACTCCACTCATACAGTGAAGATAAAACTGAGCTTGTTGATGTTGGTGTTGGTGTTGCTGGCGACGACATTGTGGTAGACAGTACATTGGTGGTGAAGACGTCGACGCTGGAACTGGCTGTAGCTGTGTTCTGTATATGTGTGGTCAGCGACCAGACCTGTGAGGGATCTGAAATCGAAGACGTATGTGTGGTCAACGACCAGACCTGTGAGGAATCTGAAATCGAAGACGTATGTGTGGTCAACGACCAGACCTGTGAGGGATCTGAAATCGAAGACGTATGTGTGGTCAACGACCAGACCTGTGAGGGATCTGAAATCGAAGACAATTGCCGTCGTTGGATCGGGCTTATTTATAGACGAAAAAGGGCTCACCGGAAACCCAGTAAAACTCCTTCTCACGTGATCTTATCTGAAGCCGTCGATTGGATATAATGCCCCCTTAGCAAGCAGAACATGGGGACAATTGCCGCGCAAAAATAAGAACCAATCAGGATGTAGGACATTAAGGGCCAAGGTAACCGAAGGCTAGATGCTAGCAGCTTCGTTATCATTTGTGATTGAATGGCCGAGAGAGAGGTTTCACTACAAATGCATTTAATGAAAAATTCGATAAACCAATCTCTAACAAGGTTGGTTTGTTGAATTTTAAATATCGCATTGATGAGCAAGTGCGTCTCAAAACAAAATGCTATCTTTTAGCTTTCGAGCCTCCCATCCCCAAACTGTTGATGACTTTGAAGAAATTCAAAGTAATACCTCCAGACATTATGATAGATCTAGTGGACGGTCTTAAAGATATTTTCATTGTATTATAATGAGAGGCAAGGTTCTGGATATCGGTTGAATATCACCTTTCTCCCATTAATTTCTTATTCATCGTGTTGCTAAGGCTCAAGCAGTCGAGTAAAGAAGTATTAGGCAAAACGCAGGTTCTCTATTAGTTTTATTTACAATATATACAAAGGTGTGGTACGTTGCTCTTTGCAGCCATCTCATGTGGTATAATTCGTCTTTCTCCGTTACGCGGGCCCATTGTCTCAGGAGATGCGACAAGCGGACTAGCCTAGAGGCTCAACTAGTGAAGTGTGCTCTACAAGCGGTCGCGGGGAAAAGAGATCAACCTCATGGCTTCTTCCTTTATATAGTTTGCCATCGCGAGCCTCGTTGTGAGCTCGCGCATGGCAAATGGATGCAGGTGAGGTCTCGCTCCAGTCTCGGAGATGGCAATGGCTGCCGCGAGATCTCATCCACATGGCGCTGACTGCTTGTGCCGCTACTGTATCCTGGTTCAGGTAAGTTGAAATCATGGGATACAGCATAGAGGATGAGAACTATTTTGGCAGATGAGCTTATTGAGTCACTGGCGAATATCACTAGGTGCTGAGCGAATGAACCGACAACAACGGCCAGGATCAGTGAGTGAACTACGCTATCATTTGTAGTCGTGACGTGTGCAGATGAGATATTGTGATTAAAACCCAAGCCAGACATTCATGCCTCATTGCAGGATCGGGACGTTAATGTGTAAGGGTTACATTGATCCGGGGCAAGTCGCTCGATCTGAATGGATAACTTTAGAGGCACAGATTATTGATTGGTTGACCAGTCACACATAATAAGTAATACGATCCACTTATACAACTGGACTTTGTTGTTGATTCACGGTAAATTTTTCAAGGACAACCATGAGCAAATAATGTAATTATGATGTGATATAATGTATTTGAAGATTTGATGTATGTATGTATGTATGTATATATGTATGTATGTATGTATGTATGTATGTATGTATGTATGTCATATATGTATGCTTGTCTGTATGCATGTGTGCTTACATGCATTATGTATGTATGTATGTATGTAGGTAGGTACGCATGCATGCATGTATGTATGTATGAATGAATGCATGCTTACATGCATATATGTATATATGCATGTATGTATATATGTATGTGTGTACTATGCATGAATGTCTGTCTGTATGTATGCATGCATGCATGTATGTAATGAAAACGTAGATAAGACATACAAGTATTATGTAACCATTCTGCTGTTTATTACAAAAGAAACTCTAAGTTTGAATAACCAATTACACGCACGCACATGTGCACGTATCCACTCACATATACATACGTGCAAACACATACACGCGCGCGCACATACACACACATACAGAATGATAAATCTTATGAAACGATTGCTGTAGATGTAGCCTTTATGGTCTTTGAGGATGAAGATGAGCACCGGCATTACCAGAAATAAGACTCATAGACTCTTTAGCCACATAGAGCACAATGTTCTAGTTGAATCGACAGGAGAGACAATTCCCCACAGCAAACGAGTTGCATTAGATTAGCATGCAAATTTCGTACAGAAATTAATACTCGTCAGTAATGCTCACTCCATTGCTGGTGGTGAAACTGAATTCTCGCAATTCCGGTGCACACTGGTGAAGCTGAATTCTAGTAATGCCGGTGCTCATTGCATCCTCGGGCACTTTTAGTGACGGTGAATTATATGTGTGTGTGTGTGTGTTTGCGTGTGTGTGTGTGTGTGTAACCTATATAGTACCTTTATAAACAGGGCTAATTTAGCTGTTTCTCCGTAGACTGAACAAGCTTAATCGATTTTCGTATCTTATTGCATTCTCATCAAAGGCGTCTACATCAATTTGATCAAGCCTAGACAAACAAGCAACCAATGTGTGTATATACTCAACAATTACAGTAGCTACAGGAAACCGGGAATACTATTTTGCATACCGTGTTAACATTATATTTTAAATATCATATATATATATTTGAAGATAAGCAACAAAAATTCAATAGGTTATAGCAGTAGTACGTTTCGTACAAGCTCCATTTATTCATGTAGTGAGAACACCACATAGAATTTACAATGAAAATGTACTCCTCAGCTGCATAATGGAATTTCATTTTAGAAAGTCATTTTGAAGATGTTTACAAAAACAAGAGTAAGAGAAGAAAGCATACCATCTCGACTATGCTGCTGTTTAACAGACTAGTGAATCAAACAAGAATTTAAATCTAATTGGAGGGATAGTAGTAATTTCAAATTTAGAGGAAGATAGATTAAGTAGTGATGGACAGCAGGTTAGGGGTAAATCAAGCATGAGGGGAAAAAAAAAGGAAATGGAAGGACAATACCCTAAGGAGTGGTAAAAATTTGGAAAAAATTTAAGGTAAGGGAATTAAGGTCAAGGTATTAAAGAAATATATCTATTCTACAGTATAATTAGAATAATACAATGAAACACTAAATTACTAAGTTTAAAACTATAGGGAACAATAATAATTAGAACAAGATAAACATATCTAGTTAAAATAAGATATACATTAATGTGGGGTAGTATTATTTATGAGTAAAACCATAATATTAATGGCCAAAACCTGAACAGAAAGAAAGGGGGGAAGAAGGAAGAGGAAAAAAGGGAGAGGAATAAAGTTAGAAAAACAGGGCTAAATTAAGAGAATTAAAGCTAAGGTTTTCGAAAAAGTAATAGGTAGAAGAGACTCAGAATTACCTAGAGAAAATGTAGGAATACTATCAGTGGGTTGGGAAAGGTTAAAATGTATTCTAAGTTTATATTAAAAGTTATAACTCAAATAAAATAGTTATTAGTCAGGGAAATGAGAGAAACTAAATTAAAAATTAGCAAGATGTACTTTTTAAAAAATATTTACTTTTTAAAATATTTAAAGGTGCGGGAGTAACAATGCACACATAGAACCCTAAGATCAGATCTATTGTTAATTAGATTAGGATTATCTTTAAGTTTAAAAATTTCGTAAATTTCCATAGAGCACAATCCACAGCCATATCTACTATTTCTATAAGGTTGTGCTCGCCTGACGATTTCCCATTTAAGATTAAAATCGATACCATTTTCCTTCAATTCTCAAATTTTATTAGATAATGATGTGCTATTGGCTTTATGTTTAAGTCTAAATGAAGAAAAATGATTATATAATCGTTGTTTAAGGTTGATTGTGCAACCAACATAAATGAAATTATTAGTTGGAGTAGTTACTGTAAATTTATAGACTACATTGACAAATAGATCAACATAGGCTAAAAGATCTATCCAATCTTGTCGAGAAAGGAAAAAGAGCTTCTCTAGTGAAGGTACCACAAGTAAAAGTACCCGTTACAGTCTGTGATATGGTGTAAGGAAGGGCATTTGGCCGTAGAAAGCGTTTCTTACTTTGGTCTTTTACAGATTTTTGATAAAAACTTCTCCCAAGTTTATGAGAATTGCTCTTCCTTTACCTTTTAAACATATATTGGAATACTGACAAAATATTTACGTAGCTTGCTAACCTCTTTTTAAAGAATTCATATATAGCATATTATATAAACACACAGAGGCTTGAGCGCGCGCTCACACACACACACACGCATACACACACATGATGGTTGCCAAATCGATTTCGAGTAGAGCCATTGCCTGATTTCTTTATACCCTTGAATATCATCGATGAGCTGTACGAATATGGCTCTTGAAGCCTGCCAAAGACTTGCATGCTTTTTGACAATTAGTGCAAGAAAACTTGGTGATTGTATAGTTTACAGCTCCATGAACTTTACTATGCCTTTTCAAGCCACTTTTCGATCTGCATACTTTATGACAGTATGCATTCGAAATCATCTGTCGATCTGTAATCAATGTGCGGTTGTGGAATGTGTGATTTCATGTGGCTCTTTAGCCCAGCTTTACTAAGACAAATCTTTCCACATTCATCACATGTAAGATCATCACGTTCATTAATGCTTGTTATAGCATCATTCCTGTCATTTTTTCTCATCTTTCTTTTGATCTTTGCACGCTCCATTCTCTTCCTTTCAAATTCATTTTTGCCTTCATACACAACATTTTTTCCATTTTTCTCGGTAATGTGCTAAATCTTCCCAGTTGTCAATTGGAACATTTATCTCATTCAATCCCAACTTCAGACATTCTTTGTACCTCATCTTTGGTTTGTGGGATGGACACTTACCTGTCACCAATTCTCTGTAAAAAAGTTGTTTGGGCATTCTGTTGTCTGTCGTTCTGACTAAGTATCCACTCTATCTCAATCTATACTGCAATAGCAAAGTTTCAATAGTGAAGCATTTCCCTCTTTCAAGTACCTCATCGTCACTCACAAACATTTTCCAGCTGATCCTCAAAATCCTTCTGAGACATTGTTGATGAAAACGTTCCATAAGTTTTAAGTGCTTACGATATACAGTCCAAGTTTCGCAAGCATATAATAAAGAGGTTAAGATACATGTATTGTATACTTAAATCTTTGTTGCAGTGGAAATACCATGTCTAGACCACAGGCGGTCTTCCAGTTTGCCAAAAGCAAAACTGGTTTTCTGAATGCGTAGTGACACTTCATCATCAAGATTCGCTGACATGTTTAGTGTGCTTCCAAAGTTAACAAATTTAGAAGCCACAGCAAGTTTTCTTCCATACACGAAAATACCAGGTTCTATGTATGGTATTCCTGGTGCTGGCTGAAACATGACGACAATTTTGATTAGATTTACGGTTAAGCCAAGTGCCTCATAAGCCATTGAAATTGCATTCATAAGATTTTGCATCTCCTCCTCAGTATGAGTGACAGTATCACAGTCATCTGCATAAAGGAGGTCACTAATAAGAGTGGATGTTAAAGATTTTTCCTGTTGTACGATATCTGATATATATACCTTCATAAGAGCCTTTGAAAGCTAATTAGAAAAAAACTATAGTAAAATAGAGGGTGAAGAGAGTGGGTGCTAGTATGTCACCTTGTTTTACCCCATTCATGACTGTGATAGGCTCCGAGAGCTTTTCGCCAATGTTGATACTTACTTCCATGCCATCATGAAACTGCTTCAGAATAGTGAAAAACTTTACCGGGCATGTAAGTCTCTTCAAGATCTCCCACAAGGCAGTTCGATTGACAGATTCAAAAGCCTTAGTAAGATCAATGAATACCTGATAAAGTCCTATTTGCTGTTCCACACACTTTTCCTGTAACTGCCGTGCAGAAAAGATTATGTCAACAGTACCCCTACCATTTCTGAATCCACTCTATGGTTCAGGAAGAATCTCATTAGCCACCCACATATATCTGCAGCCGGTCCAGCATTATTCGTGATAGAACTTTGCCGGCTGTGTCAATCAGGTAATTACCACGAAAATTATTGCATTCATCTTTTTGTACGTTACCCTTGAACACAACTTCCATGACCGCATCCTTCCAGTTTTTGGCATAACTTCATTTTTACATATCTTCTGTATTACTGCTGTCAGCATTTCTAGCAAGTAGTACCCCGCAAAGTTAAACAGGTCTACATTCAGACTGCTTTTATTGTTTCCTCCACTGATGGGGTGTCATCTAATCACTCAATGGGCGCATTCTGTGGAATCATATCAAAACTCTTTTCATCAACAACTGATAGTCGATTCAAAATTTCATTGAAATGTTCCTCCCATCGTTTTAAGATGTCTTTGGCCTCCTTCAATAAAACACCATTCCTATTCTTCACATGAGCCAAAGTAGGATGGGCTATACACCTCATGAAGGAGAGTATATAATAACTTAGTGTTCATAACATTGGAAGCAGCCTCTATCTCTTCTGCTTTCTTCTGCCACCAAGTGTCTTGCATGCTTCGAATCTTTCTTTGCACATCTGCTTTTATCTCTTTGAAAAAAGTTCTATTTTGGTCAGATTCAGTTGCTAGTAATGAATGCAATGCCTTTCGTGTTCCTTCCAACAAATGTGGAATATTTCCATCACTTTCATCAAACCAATCTTGATGTTTCTTCTTTACTCCTAAAACTCCTTTATTTAAATTGTATAGTTGTCCTCTGAAGTCTATCCACTCATCTGTCCAATCCAAATTTTCGATTTTCTGCTGAAATTCTACTCTGACTGCTTTATCCTTAAGGAGATTCACATTCAAACATTTAGGGATGCCAGAGCCACTTTGTCTACTTTATGGCTTCACTACAAACTTGATCTTCCTACGAACCAAGCGATGATCTGTCCAACATTCTGTTTCCGCATGACTCGCACTATACAGAAATCTCTCTTATCTCGCTTTCTAGTTATCTTGTAGTCTATTAGGTGCCATCGTTTTGAACCAGGGTGCATCCATGTAGTTTTGTACTTATCTTTTTGCTGAAAAGCAGTGCTCATAATTAATAGATTCAGCTCAGAACACATCTGTAACAAAAGTAAGCCATTGCTGTTACAATTTCCCACTCTGTTTTCTAATCACACCCCATGTCTCATGATCTTTACCAACTCTAGCATTAAAGTCACCCAATATGATAATCTTATCCTCGATTGAAATTTTGCGGATATTTTCGTTCAATACATCATAAAAGGAGAGCTTTTCATTATCACTTGCATTCATACTGGGTACATACCGACCTTTTTTTAAAGGTAGCCTCAGCAATATCATTCTATCGTTTGCACTGTATGGCAGTTCCTCTAACTTATCAACCAAGGAGGTTTTCAGAGCAAAAGCAGTACCACTTTCTTTTTTGCAATTTTCTTTTTCTTCTTTCCCACTCCAATAAAATATGTAGCCACTGGATTTCTAAGTAAAATCACCTTGCCCAAGAAATCTCGTCTCTGATAACGCTACAATGTCCATTGCATACTTTTGCATCTCCTTACCAATAGTTTATGGATCTCATAATTGTATTTAAGCCTTTTTTAGGGTTACGACCAGCCCCATTCATTGAGCTCGTGTAACTTCAGCAAAATTTTCTCAAGCAATACCCGTGCCAGAAACTTTTTAAAGTGAGGAGAGGGCTTGCACCCACCCAATCTCATTCTCTAAGTACCAAAAGCATAACCCACAAAGAGGAATAGATTCTCATCAATGGATGCTCATCGAGACTGCAGGTTTAATTTCGGCGTATCTTTCTCCTAGGTAGCTTGTCATCCAAGACTAAAGAGCTACGGATCTATTTTAAAACGGGGGCCACAGTTTTCATTAATGTTTTACGTAGTGTTTTTGGTACCGAAAGACTTTCAAACTTCGTATACTTATCTATTTTGTGTTATAGAACAGAAAAATATTTTTGTATTCGAATTTATTTCATGTAAAAAATTGTCTTATTTCGATAATTTCAACCAATCACTGACAAGTATTCAGTTGTTTACATTTACTCCTTTGGCTGATTAAGCGGTGTAAAGCGTATTTAATCTCCATAACTTCTGACAGTGTTCGTTTTCCTTCGTTAAATTTGCTTTTTTTTCATTTTAAATTTGCTTTTTTCATTTTCTTTTTTTTTTGCTTCGTTTTATTTGCTTTTTTCATTTTAAATTTGCTTTTTTCATTTTCTTTTTTTTCTTCGTTTTATTTGCTTTTTTCTTTTTAAATTTGCTGTTTTACCCTAACCCTAACCCTAGGGTTAGGGTTAGGGTTAGGGTAAGGGTTAGCCTATAATAGAAAGGTTTATTAGCTACTGCCAATATGCTTCAGCCATTTTTTGACAAGGAAATAATAATTTTATCACCGATAGAATTGTTTCAGAATCGTTTGTTTATGTAGTCGGCACTTAATGTATATCGGCTGAATGGACGTCAGTGATTGGTTGAAATTACAGAAATACGACAACTTTAACATGGAATAACTTAGGGATTTCTTTTTTTTTTTTAAGAAGACTAAGAGAAAAAGATGTTTTATATGACACATTCTACCAGTGTTCCAAGTTTCAAAGTGTTTCGTTAAGAAAATACTGTGGCCCCCGTTTTAAAAAAGATCCAGAGCTACTATCCGCTCGTCATAGGGTTTTTACATGCTCTGACATTGACACACACAGACACACATTAACTGCCACAAAGTTAGTAATAATGAATATACACCATCATATACACTGAACAAGATAAAAAATATAAATATATATATATAATACAAATAAAAATATAAAAATTCATAATAGAAATACACACAAGAATACACACACATATAAACACAACATAAAATACACCCACACAACTTTACATACTTTATTGGATAGCCATTGACTCTTCTGAGTTCTTCCGCCCTTTGACGGGCCTTGTTTTTTATCCCGCAGAGTGTCCAACAGTCACCCTCCTCATCACGTAAGCTTGGTGGGGTTGCCGGTTTAGTCGCCGATGACTCGACCATGCAACAGGTTGTACTGGGTCATATATATTTACTCATATATGCATATATATACATTTACGTGCACACTTATTTATATACATATATCTATGTGTGTGTGTGTACATCAGGTCGATCTGGTAACAAGAGCGACCTGACATACACACACACACATAGGTATATGTATATAAATATGTATGCACGTAAATGTATATATGTACTTATGTGAGTAAATATATACAGATATAGATATATAATTAAATAGATATAATTATAATTAAGGGTAGTGAGAAACAGCACCAACATGCTAGAAGTAGACGTCAAACGACTTTAAAGCCACATGAAACACTCCATTAACACAGGCTCAAAGCGAGGTGATAAATAAAAAAGATTTAGCAAATTTTATTTGGAAGTTAATTCTAGATCGAACGATTTCTGGCTTAGCAATATAACAATTACTTTGTCCTCGTCAGTAGAATATACCAAAATAGTATATAAATGCAAATATATATATATATATATATATATATATATATATATATATATGTAGTGAAACTACCTATCGTCACTAGATACAAAACTGCTATCGCGAACGTAGCGGAAAACATTAACCTTGTCATCACGTGACTGATCATTATTCGAATCGGCAACTTCTTCGAACCGTTCCCGCCAGAACGCAAACTGACCAATCACAGCCCTTAATAAGGTCACGTGATAGTGTTTTTCTGCTACCATCTTGGAGCCCCCTTAACGCCTTAAATAGATCAACTCATACCCAACAATTTGTCTCGGTCCAGTTTCTCTTTGAGATCTGTTCCGTGTACCACACGACAGCAGCAGCAACAATCAGTCAGCGACCACTTCAACAGCTTCGTCCAGCCAACGATGACCACCGCCGTCGCCGCATCAGCAACATGAGTCTACGACTACTAACCAGCACCATCGTCATGACCAACACGATTACTACCAAGCAGCCTCAATCACCACCAGCGTCTACACGACTTACTATGTACACCAAACCACCGCGGCACCTCTCTCTTCAATTCTGTTAGGTGACTTAGCTTCACCACGATAATAAACAGACAAGAGATCTCAGCCAGCGACGAACATCTGTATAACAAGAATCACGGCCCGGCATCGATGCCACGACATCACAACTAGTGATCAGCACTGCCACACACAGCCAACTCACTTCACATACAGACTCATACTAATGTGTACCTAAGAACTGGTATAAAATGCTCACGTGTTATTGACTCTCTTTCTATCTGCTGTAAACACTCATACACATACACACTTTTCTTTGTATGACGGCCTGTCTTTGATAATGTTCTTATATGTCGCATTCACACTCTCACACAGACATACATCTTTAACGCTACAATAAATATCTCTGTTATTGATCTAATACGGTTGTGGTCTTTCATTGCTGGTCATCTATGTTATCGTCGTATAACATATCATGTATAACATCTTTGATATATATATTTTTGTGTTCGACCGTGTGACACGTTTAAATAAAAGGAGTCCTCTGTTTTTCCATCCGTCACCATCTCTCCTTTTTGAGTTCGCACGGTCGTCCTTACACACACACACATATATATATATATATATATATATATATATAAATATATATATATATATAAATATATATATATATATATATAAATATATATATATATATATATATATATATATATATATATATATATATATATATATATATATATAAATATATATATATATATATATATATATATATATAAATATATATATATATATATATATATATATATATATACACATACATACATACCCATACAAATACGTACATATCATTCAACTTTGGTAGTAGTCGAATAACAGTATTCTTAAGGCCGCAATATACTCACACGCAGCATCTTCAGAGCTTGTCGCTAATTCAATTCTTAACCAAATGGAACACCGTTAACATTTATGAAGAGCACTGGTCTCTAGCTACATTTTGGCATTAAAAAAATTTAGATTTGGTACATCAAAATTTGTAGCACGTTATAGGAGAGTAAGTAACGCCACCAATCAAGTTTAGATCTAAATAACTTTTTTATTTTAAAAGCAAAATATATTTATCTTAGCTTCAATGGTAGAAGAAAGCGTGAAGCATTTCATAGTTTTGGTCCCATGCAACAAAAATTTGTATCAAAAAAGTTATGAGGTAAAATATCATGAAAAAAGTATAAGTAAGGCAGAAAATTGGATTGAAGTATAATTAATTTCTTTATTTCAAAAACAAACTATATTTTAATTAAACTTAAATGATAGAATTCAATTCGAAGAATTTCATGGTATCAATCTCATGCAATGAAGTTTAAAAAGAAAAAAGTTATGAGTGTTTGTTTCTCAAATTTGAGGGTAATAATATAGTTCTACACTTTTATGAATATAATTCTCGAGGACTTTTAATATATGTCACCAGCATCATTAAGGTAAGGAAAAAAAATTATGAACGACACCGCTAATTGACACATTTGACATATTATTTATTAGCATAATAGCATAGCCTGGAAAAAACATGAATTAGACGGAAAGATATTTAGCGAGGAAGGTTGCTAATAAAAACGTCAACACTTTAATAATTGAACTGAATCATTAATCCAATAACAATGAAATACCTTTGGGCAATAAATAGCGACAACACTCGTTCTGTGCGAATAACTTCAAGTTCAAAGTTTTGTTCAGATGCGTGACAAATGAACGCGTACAGTGAGTAAATAGAAGTGAATCAAACTACGAGATTTACTTTTCCACTGGCACTAGGCGTAGAATACCATGGCGAGCTACTGGTAGGAAATTAAATATTGAATTCATGTGCCTGGCTCTCTTGTGATCGCGGTGGACCTTGTCGCGTCTCGAAGAAGCAGTTAGTGAAGAGAGGTTGTTTTGAACGGGTGTTCACGCTTAAATAGGCGATGTGCTACTAGCGACCTCCAGTTATGCCTCTGGTAAATTAGCGAAGTAGGAGTTAACCATGTTTGCCTGGAATGTTCTGAAATATTCTAGATTGTTCGATCAGGAGAGATAACCGTCGTTGACTACCAACGAATATTTCTGTGGACTTGCGAATCTGTTTCAATTAGTGCTGCCTACAAATGCGAGCAAGAGAAATAATATTCTTAAGATTATTAACCTGGAAAAGTTCAGGACAAGTTATTACATCTGGTAAAGTACAGAACAAGAAAATTTTTACTTAAAATATTGCAGTTAAGGATAAAATTTGAATATTAAAAAAAACTATTTGATTTTAATTTACAAAGTAACATTATAATTAGAGAAGGTACTATTATTTTGTTAAAATATCAGCACACTAGAATACTTAAAATATGAGAGCCAGGAGTACCAATATAGCTAAAGTTTTATGCAAAGTAGAATAGTATGTATGGTAGGCAAATTCATTATGTAAAAAATAGGCATTGTTCAAGACTAAAAATGTGAAGTCTTGGCAATAACTCGAGCAAATTTTACTGTGAATTTGTTGTTATAGGTAGATTTTACTGTAATATATAATTAATTTTTGTATTATTCTACTTATTGTACTAAGTATGTACTACCATTATTTCTTATAACCTATTTTCAAATTTCTAATTATTGATTAATAATTAAAAATGAATGTTTTTTAAGTGCAAAAAATATTTAAGTTATTTTTTATTTTTAATAGAAGTAACAAGCAATAAATTATAGAAGCAATAACTTGTAATAAAATTTTTAGTTTTAATAAAAGTTGGTATTTTCTAAATCTAAATATTTAATTTAAAATTTTATCCTTAGCTGCAATATTTTAAGTAAAAAATTTCTTGTTCTGTACCTTACCAGATGTAATAACTTGTCCTGAACTTTTCCAAATGTAATAATTTGTCCTGTAATTTTCCAGATTTATAATCTTAAGAATATTATTTCTCTTGCTCGCATTTTTCTATATAATATATACTTATATATATATATATATATATACATATATACACACGTATATACGAGGCAAATCCCATTATTCATGTCAACCATGTGCTTATTTGATCAAAATAATACCGCAGTGGATATAATGATCGGAGTGAATAAATTATATATATATATGTGTATACATAATTAAGGATAAAATCATTATGAAAATAACGGTCCTATCAGTGGCCAGCATATAATAAAATCCTTATAGGTAATAATTAATATAGATATATAATTATATACATATAATTATAATTAAGTGTACTGAGAAACAGCACCAACGTTATAATTATATCTATATTAATTTTTACCTCTCTGAGTGGTTGGCATTAGGAAGGGCATCCAGCTGTAGAAACTCTGCCAAATTAGATTGGAGCCTGGTGTTGCCATCCGGTTTCACCAGTCCTCAGTCAAATCGTCCAACCCATGCTAGCATGGAAAGCGGACGTTAAACGATGATGATGATGATGATAATGGTTCTTATTACATGCTGGCCACTGATAGGGTTGTTATTTTTATAATGATGTTATTTTTAATTATGTATACACATATATATCATTATATATATATATATATATTTTGTTTTGGGATTTGGCTTGCAGGATTCTTTATGTGAGTTCGTGTGTTGAAGCATATTCTGTTGTGTCTGGGGAGAGTCATTCTCTTTTGGTGCCTTATAATTTAACACACTCACCGGTAAAATTTCCACTTATTTCTTTTTTATTTTTCTAAAATTTTTGTTGCGTCTGACAACTTTTTCAGTAGTTTTGATTCTGTCCGTTACTCACACTGCATTCCTTTTTGTTTGTTTGTGCACATGTGTGTGGATCAGTGTGTATGTGTATGTGTGTGTGCCTATACATGCATGCATGTATGTATACATGTGTGTATGTATGTGTGTGTGTGTGTGTGTGTGTGTGTGTGTGCATATGTATCTATTTATGTGTGTACATTTGTATGTATGTATTCTGCATATTCATGTGTTTGCATGTCTGTGTTTGTGTGTTTTTATGTATGTGCGTGTGTATATTTGTATATGTGTGTACCGCTGTCTCCTTGCGTGTGCATGTCTGAGTGTGTGTGTGTGTGTGTGTGTGTGTGTGTGTGTTTTGCAACTATGTACCGTGTTTGTATGTATGGATGTGCATCTTCATATGTGTGAACGTGTGTCTCCATATGTGTCCTTGTTTGAAATAAAGTGTGTGTATATATGGTCATGTGTTTCAGTAGTCATTTGCGTATGCGTGCTTGTTTGTTCATATAACCTATGTAACTATCCATCTGTGTGTTGATCTGTTTACTTTCATATCCACAGGCTTACATACATGTGCATATACATATATATATTCATACCCCTACCCACACACACATACATACATCAATCTATATATATATATATATATATATATATATATATACATACACTCACACACACATACATACATCTATCTACATAACAGCCCACTAACTATTCTACTCTACCTGTGTAAACTGTGGGTATGGGGTATGATATCTACTATGTATATTTCCTGTTTAGTATTGGGGAAGTTTCATTTATGAAGACGTAATCCCATATTTGTCTGAGTGTTGGGGCCTTTGGGTACTTGGAGAAGATGCGGATGTCAAGTTGACCCAGGTTACCTCCATGTTGGTCCTTGGTAGAATATGGAGGACTGTTTTTTGTTGTCATATATATATATATATATATATGGAAATGTGCTGTGTGTGAGAAGACCCGGCAAGCCAAGTAAGATCGTTGCCAGTGCCCCTGGACTGGTTCTTGTGTGGGTGGCACATGAGATGCACCATTTTGAGTGTGGCCACTGCCAGTACCGCCTGACTGGCTCCTGTAGGATTTTCGAGCGAGATTGTTGCCAGTGCCCCTGGACTGGCTTGTGCGGGTGGCACATAAAAGACACCATTTCGAGCGTGGCCGTTTTCGTGCGGGTGACACTCTCTGAGTGGTTGGCGTTAGGAAGGGCATCCAGCTGTAGAAACTCTGCCAAATCAGACTGGAGCCTGGTGTTGCCATCCGGTTTCACCAGTCCTCAGTCAAATCGTCCAACCCATGCTAGCATGGAAAGCGGACGTTAAACGATGATGATGATGATGATGATATATATACATACAGTGGGGGGAAATAAATATTCGTACATGTCAAAATTCTTTGTTTATTTAATTTCTAATGAACATAAATGGGATATACCAATACTATATTTGCATACACATGCATAAACTAAGAATGTGCAAAAGAAACTAATAAATTATAATAACTAATGAATTTATATACAATTATAAATATTTAGGGGTGAAAAAAGTATTCGTACAGAATAAATTTATGACTTTCTATGCCACAAAATACTGTTAAAAAAATTTTTTTTTTACTAGAACTTTCTCGTTTGTTCCAATAATCTTATCAGTGGTCATTTTTAAGTATCAAAACACTAGCTTCTTCATTCAGCACTGAAACAACATAAAGTAGTGTCGTAATAATGGAGAAAAGTAAAGAACTCGCAAATTCAGTGAAAAACTTAATTATTGAACAGTGGAAAGCAGGTAAAATTTACAGGAAAATATCTGAGACCCTTTGTAATTCCATTTTCTACCATATCTTCATTTATTCAAAGATATTAAAAAATTGGGAACTGTTGAAAACAGAATAAGATTCGGTGCACCATGCAAGATTTCCCCTAGATCTTTAAGAAAAATGAAGTGAAGTGTCGATAAAAACGCAATGATCACCAGAAAGGAGTTGCAAGAAGATTTGTTAGCTTCAGGGACTAGTGTTACACTACGAACAATCAGCAATGAATTTCATAGGAAATGAACTGAAGTCATGCTCTCCTAGAAAAACTCCACTGTTGACTAAAAGGCATAGAGATGCCCATTTAAAATTTGTTTATGAACATAAAAATAAATCTGATACATTCTGGGAAAATGTTCTATGGACAGACGAGTCGAAAATTGAATTGTTTGGACGAAATTCGCGGAGCCATGTTTGGAGGAAAGATGGTACCACCTATTTGCCGAAAAACACAATTCCTACTGTAAAGTTTGGGGGTGGCAACATCATTGTGTAGGTTTGTTTCTCTGCAAATGGCACTGGCAATTTACATGTGATAGATGGTAGAATGAATGCAGAGATGTACCAAAATATTTTGAACAATAATTAATGGGACTCTGTAGAAAAGCTCCAGCTTTGTGAAGGGTGGGTTTTACAACAGGATAATGACCCTAAGCACATGGCGAAGTTTATCAAAAATGGATTGTGAATCACAATATAAAATTATTAGAATGGCCAAGCCAGTCACCTGACTTGAACCCCATTGAAAACTTGTGGCGTTATTTGAAAATTAAAACTCATTCTAGAGCCCCAATGTGCATTCCAGATTTGAAAAAAATTTGTCAAGAAGAATGGGAAAAAATTCCTAAAGAAACATGCGAGTCATTGATTAAGAACTACAAGAAGAGATTGGTTGAAGTGGAACTGAATAATGGTTATGCTACGAAGTATTAAATCAGAATTATCAGTTATTTATGTTCTGTACGAATACTTTTTTCACCCCTAAATATTTATATTTGTATATAAATTCATTAGTTACTATAATTTATTAGTTTCTTTTGCATATTCTTAGTTTATGTATGTGTATGCAAATATAGTATTGGTATATCTCATTTATGTTCATTAGAAATTAAATAAATAAAGAATTTTGACATGTACGAATATTTATTTCCCCCCACTGTATATATTAGGTCATCCCATAAATAATGCAATTTTTTATATTGCTTTTATTTTTCAAAATTAAGATATACAAAGTTATTTTTTAATATAAAATACTCTCCTTCATTTTCTACAATGCTCTTCCAGTTGTCTGGTAGACTTGCAAAGGCCCCTCTTTGAAAATTCCAAAAAATTCTTTTTCAGTACTCTTCTGACTTTATCTACAGAATTCATATTCTTTTTCAGTGCAAATCATTTTGAAGACTGCGGAATAAAGGATAATCAGATGGGACGATGTCTGGCAAATATAGTGGATGGAGCATCATTTCCCATTCAATCTGCTCTAGTCTTTGGAATGTCCTCCTCACTGTATGTGGAAGAACACCTTTCATCTTGAAACCAAAGATGGTCATTTTTTTTTCAGCACTGACTTAAGCCACTTAATCTGCTCGCAGTATATCTCCCTTGTTATCATTTGGTTTGGGTTTAAAAGTTCAAAGTGGACTAAACTTGTCATATATCACCAAACAGATAACAACACCTTATGTGGTGAAGACCTTCTTTAGCTTGGGGTGCCAGTGTTTCTCCTTTCCCTCCCCACTGTCTTCGATGCTTGTCATTTTTATAGAGAACCCATTTCTCATCACCAGTCACTATTCGGTCCAAAACAGATTCATTCTTGAGACGTGACAGCAAAGAAGAGCACACATTCACCCTCTGCACTCAATTAGACACAGAAAGTTTGTGAGGAAGCTGTTGACCCAATTTGCTGACTTTTCTGATGGCACGTAGGTGTTGATAAATGGTTGAATGATCAAATCCAAGCTTCTCTGCTAGTTCCTCAACAGTTATGATAGGATTTGCAGGACATCTTCATTGAGATCTCTCAGATCTTCCAGGATGAAGCTCATCTTCTAGGCTGTAGTTTCCACCTTCGAATTTCTGGAACCACCATTGACGTTGGCTTACGCTTATTGTCCGATCTCCATATACTGCATTAATATTCCTTGCACTTTCCATTGCATTGTTGCCTTTATTGAATTCATAAAGCCAAATATACTCCTTTGTCACTTCCATTATAGCTTTGAAAAAATAACTGTTAAAATTGAACTGCCCTCTTCAAACCTAGCCTTGCACTAAAAATAAGTATTAGGTAAAAATTACCTCCTGCCTTTATAGCAAGTTGAGGCAGGTAGTTTATCCCGTCCCCCTCCAACTTCTTAGTTCATGCAATTGAAAAAAAAACACATTATTCATGGGCTGACCCAGTATGTGTATCACTAGCCACTACACATTTTTTATTTTCTCTCCTTGTTTCTTTCTGTGTTCCTTTCTGTGGAAGAGCATAAGCTCAAAAATTAAAGACTTTTTCACTTCTTGAGCATTAAACTAATACATCTTTTTTGTTGTCTACACCACCTGTCTTCGTCTTTTGTTTTTTTGTGAATTCTCCATATATATATATATATATATATATATAAATCAAAATAAGCAACACGGATTTCAAAGATGATTGCAGTACGCACGTTTCATGCTACTCCATTTATTTAAGTAATGCGAGCATTACATTAAATGCAATATGAAGAGCAATCTTCAGCTGCACGAAAATGAAGATTGCTCTTCATATTGCATTTAATGTAATGCTCGCATTACTTAAATAAATGGAGTAGCATGAAACGTGCGTACTGCAATCATCTTTGAAATCCGTGTTGCTTATTTTGATTTTTTGATCACCTATCCTTTTGGAATGGTTTTTGTATAATACCATACCATACGATATTCTGGTGCCTACGCATAAGTACCATATTCAATCTTGAATCTAAATCTAAACCTATATATATATATATATATATATATATATATATATATATATATATATATATATATATATATATATATATATATATATATATATATATATATATATTTATATATATATATATATATATATATATATATATATATATATATATATTTATATATATATATATATATATATATATACACACGCACACAAATGCGCACACGCACACACACATACACACATACATACACACACACACACATATATGTATATGCACACACACACACACACATATATATATATATATGAATTTGTCTTGCAAGATTCTTGATCTGAAATCCAGTGTTGAAACAGATATTGTTATATTCCGGAATGGTCATTTTTTTTTCTTGCCTAATAAACACACTCATTATATATTTGTTCTTCACTTATTTATTATTGTTCTTATTATATCTTATGTCCATTGTCTGGAAATCTTTCATCATACATTTATGACTTCTTTAGCGACTCTTTCATCAACATGTATCCTCTTGTTCTGTTTAGTCCATGCTGGACCATTTTGGCAAAACTTCTGTAAGTGTTCTTACTGCTCTTTGGAGCTAGTGCATGCTACATGTGCATGTTTAAAATTGGTATTGATGCAAACATACATTAAAAGAATGTGTTGATAAACCTTTTACTTATTCAACAACCACACAGTCATATCATCTTTCTGATAAATACCATTTATATCCTGCTACATGCAGCTGTATATCAGTACCATGTTACAAATGCAATGTAGCAAGTGCTAGCTCCATAGAGCAGTAGGTACACTTAGAGTATCTTTGCCAAAATGATCCAGAAGGGAAATAGGATCTCCTGTTGAAAGCTATAGATACGTTACATTTGTTTACACTTTGGAAAATGGCTATACTGTTCATCACAGCCAGCAAGTATGTTTCTGCTTAATGATGCTCATAAATGAAGTCAGAGGGCCTAAATCATTCCACCAGCTTTAAACATTGGATAGTCACATTTGTACTAAATACAGAGATGTATGTTTCAGATGAGCCTGTTACAAAATGATGCTCAGTAATGGAAACTTGTTTTACAATCACCTTTGTATTGCAAAGCTTCTTTATAGTATCTTCAAAAACATGTGGACCACCCAGTGATCTTTAGCTAAAGCTTACACAAGACCTAAATATAATTTATAAGCATTAAATACAACAATAGTCAGTGGAAATGAGTTACATAGATTTGACTTGTTTCATGGTAACTAGTTTCAAGGGAATGACTCATCACCTGAAGTTCAATGTGAACCCTACAATGATGCTAATTCTCAGGCACAATTTTTAGCTGAAAGTGAGCCTAATCTGTTTGATTATTAACAGAGAGGCTTCAATAGAATTGTCAATCATATTCAGGGAAAGGATGAAATTTTCTTTCATGATGCACCTGGAGGGACAAGGAAATCTTTTCTGATAAACTTACTACTGGCTGAAGTGAGACAACATGGGAAGATTGTTGAGGTAGGTTGCTACCTCTTCGTGTATTGCTGCCACTCTATTGCCTGAAGGTAAAACAGCTCACTCACAGTACATTCACACTGACATTGAATGCCACCATTGATGACATAACAACATGTTACATTAGCAGAAGAATAGGAGCAGCAGATGTGCTGAAGCAGTGTTCAATGATAATTTGAAGTTGGATGCACTATGTCCCATAAAGTTACTTTTGATGCTTTTGATCATTATCATTTAACATCCACACATCCATACTTACATGGGTCAGATGGAATTTGTTGAGACAAATTTTCTACAACCAGATGCCCTTTCTGAGACCAATCTTCACCTGTTTCCAATCAAGGTAATATATCCCATGGCCAGATATGTTTTCCATTGAAATCTGGAAATGAACAACATTGTTTATGTGACAGTGCTCATTTACAAACATTGATATCAACATTCACTTTTTTTATGCTTGCATAGGTCAGATGATCTTCCTGTCACTAACCTTTTTCATTTTTCAAGTAAGATAATATTTCCCCATGGTCAGAAATGTTTTTGCAGAATATTGGAAATAAAAGATATTCATTCATTTACACTACACAATGTCAAGACAAGGAGACACAAACACTGTCATCATCAATATCATCATTTAACGTCTGTTTTACAGGAGCTGGCAAGTCAGAGGACTTCACCAAACTCCACGGTTTGTTTTGGCATGGTTTTTATGGCTGATGATGTTGAAGCAGTTAGGTAGACAGGTATGTTGGGACCTACCTTTTGGAAACTGTTTATCATAACTAATACACTTTAGGCTCAATGGCTGTAAGGTTATGGAGATGGGCTATGGATCACTTTGTCTTGAGTGCAAATCATTTTTTAACTAGGTTTTTAATGGCTTAGTCAGAAGAGGAATGACAGCATCTGTGACCTTTTTTGGGGTCTCTGAGACTGATAAGTGGATACTATCCCTAGAGCAGAAACCTAAACTGAATGCTTACAAGAGTGGACTCAGCTAAAGGCACCCAAGTGCCAAGTTGGAAGAGGTGGGTGAGATGGCAGCAGTGGTGCAGTGTCATCACCATTGCTACTGCTGCTGCTGTTGTTAAACTAGACGATAAGTTAAATATACCAACCAAGGTCATGAACTATCCCTCTGACAGGCTATCACACAGTTTCTGTTAACCAAATTTAACTTGCAGGATTACAGTAGAAAACACTTGTCTAAAGCACTGCACAATCAGATAAAATCTGAAACCACTTAGTATTAAAGCGAACTTCTTACACAGCCATACCTGCACCCATTTTTTCTAACTGAACTAGAAAAGTGGACTTGTATTCATACTTCACAGTTAAGTGGATCTGAATTGCATAGATTCCTTCAGCTCTTCTAAACATGAAAGACCTAGATACTCAGCAGGAAGTCTTTTCCTGTAGTTTTTTCACATTTTTTCTCTTTTACAGAATACTCTGATGCCATATTCATAAGTTTATGCGTGCGCGTGCACACACACACACACACACACACACACACACACACAAAGAGGAAGAGGGAGAGAAGCAGAGATACAATGAATAGCTTATAACATATGGATAATATATCACAGTTTACATAAAACTGCTGGAACAATTTGCATATTTGTGCTACTTTGATAAGTGTTAAAGAAACTATTAATACTCTAACATGCTAACTTCACAAGGAATTAAGCTATTTAGTTTTCTGAAATAGGTTAGGGTTAAAACATTTATTATTAGCTGAAATATTCATTCACCACTTGAGGTTTCATGTTACCGAACCGATACTCACACAGTAAGATCTATATATATATATATATATACATATAATTCAATTATAGGATAAAGTCTTTGTAAGAATTTATCAAGTAGTTAGCGTGAAAAACCTCATAAGGGAAAAGTGGACGTTAAACGATGATATATATATATATATATATTTATGTGGAGAATGGAGCAACAAATACAAGAAAAAGCATTATTGTTGGACTAGATAGCCGTTGTTTTATTACGTGGAGGTTGTGTAATGAGTCATTGTGGAGGTTGAGGTTATGTAGTGAGTCATTTTGTATATTATGCAATAATCATTTACGTACGTTTCGATCAAGCCAGTGGTTTGGCAGATCTCATCAGAATGTTGAAGAGTATGTTCAAAGTTTGTGGTGTGCGAAATGTAGGAGAAGTAATTAGTGGGTGTAATATATGTGGTGGTGTAATAGTAGCAATAGGTAAAGAAAGCCTTATGTTTTAGTTGGAGTTGTGTTGGTCTTCTTGTAAGGGGATGTAGGATGGGTGCTATTTAAGCTCATTGTTCCAGTTATATATATATATATATATATATATATATATATATATATATATAATATACACCGTTTATTCCTTTGGAATAAAACCAATGTTGTCTTCGAAACATATGTTGAAAGTAAAAGCATTTGAATAATATCTGCGTTTAACTCCATTTATTTACTTATACTATACAAATTACTTCACATTAACATGGAGTTTGTACCTTTGAATGGGTCACTACATCTTTGTTACTTGCATGAATTTTGCTACCCTGGTAACTGTTTATTGAATTTTCCATGTTAACTGTAAAGAAAGGATAATTCATTCATCCATTTATATATATGTATATATATATATCTATATATATATATATATATAATATAAATAATATATATATATATATATATATATATATATATATATATATATATATATATATATATACGACATACTTACATGTATACATATATATGTATATATATGTAGGCATGGGTTATCTCAAAATGTAAACAACAAAACATATGAAGTACGAGGACATGGAATATGAACTTCTTTTGTGAACAACAAAAGAAACAAATGAAAAACAAGACAAACAACACAAAGAACACCCCTTCATCAGTTGTCGGCTGTTTTTCTAATCTGTATTTCGAGCAATTCACGACAAGATACACCTTCGGTAAAACAGTTACCCCCACAAAGCAAATTAAATAAAATTTGGGATTTTGCAGAGGGTCAAAATTGGTGACAAAAACAGGACAGTGAAAACAAATAGGAAGGGCTGCTAAACCTAAACGAAGTTGTGGTGGCAAACGCAAAGAAAGAAGCTTGGACAGGTGACAGATAAGAATACATCTTCCTTGTCCAGCTACAACAGGAAGAAAGAATGAAACACAAGTTAGGAGAAGAAAGAAAAATGGCTGATGGTCATGTGGGAGCCACGTGAGCAAAGGAGGAAAAGTGAGGGAGAGAGAGTGATAGACAAAGAAATGTGAAGGGGATAGGAAAAGATTTTGAGATAGGTTAAGAGAGAAAAAAAAGAGAGGGAAAAGAGGAGGTAAAAGAATAAAAGAAAGGAAGAGAGAAAACAAAAGAGTAAAAGGATAGAATAGTGGAAGAAGAGGAGGTAAAAAATAAGAGAAAAGAAGGAAGAAAATGAAAGAGTAAAAAGATAGATTAGTGGGAGAAGAGAAGATAAAAGAATAAGAGAAAGGAAGAGAGAAAACGACAAAAAATTAATTGGAAGAATAGAGTGTCGCTTTAGAATTATTAAGATAAAACTTGGAAAAGGATGTGTGGTGTTCAATCATATAATAATATAAATAATATATATATATATATATATATTATTTATATTATTATATGCTTGAACACCACGCATCCTCTTCCAAGTATGTTTTATCTGTCTGTCTGTCTGTCTGTCTGTCTGTCTGTCTGTCTGTCTGTCTGTCTATCTATCTAATATGTATATATATATATAGTCATGTTGACTCTATGGAAGACATTTGTTCTGAGCCGCCTAGACTATTGCTCTCAGTTGTGGTCACCACACAGTATCAAGCGGACAGCAGAACTCGAGGCAATTCAGCGTCACTATACAAAAAAGATCGCCACAGTCCAACAGATGAACTACAGGGAGCGACTGAAGGCACTAGGTCTCTACTCCCTGGAGCGCAGGCGGGAGAGATATGTAATAATATACATATGGAAAATACTGGAACGACTGGTGCCAAACTTTGGCATCAAGTACCACAAGAATGCCTGCACAGGTCGCCACTGCATGGTACCAAAGGTGCCGTCCACTGCATCTCACATAAGAACGAGGTACTGCAACAGCCTCGGTTTCAGAAGACCTCAGCTCTTTAATGCCCTGCCAAAACATTTGAGAGACCTGCAAGACATGGATATAGAGGTCTTCAAGACAAAACTCAACGCTTTCCTCTCCACGATACCAGACGAACCAATGGCTCGAAATGAGACACAGTTTAGGGCAGCGATGTGCCATCAAAACTCTTGATTGGACTATATCAGGTGGAGGAGAAGAGCCATGCAAGGAACGTGAAGAGAGCACAGCATAAAGACAGAAAGTCACGGTGGTGCTCCAGCATGACCACAGCCACTTGGCTGAAACCCATAAATAAATAAATAAATATATATATCGGAGTAAATGCGCTAAGCAGTGTTTACTTATAATCCCAATTTAGGTTAGTTGAAATATGTTTGTCACATATTTCAACTGCTAAAGGCAAATATACTGCAGTTACCGTGGAGAAAAATTCTCTCTTGTGGTAAAACGTGTGAAAACACCCCATTTGTTCAGTGTCACATGCTCTCAAGGATCTGAGACATCGATCTTTCGAGTTTGTTGACTCTTGTCGATCAGATGTACCTGAGATGGGCAACCCTGAACGAAGTGACAAAGTTCCCTTCGCAGGTACATACATCTTGTTTCTTGTTTACACAACGTTTTGGCTGATATACCCTCCAGCTTTCATCAGGTGTCTTGGGGAAAATTTCGAACCTGGGTTCAATGTTATTATTATTGTTATTCAGGTCACTGCCTGGAATCGAACTTGGAATCTTACTGTGGACAATTATGGAGTGAATTTTAGGGCTTATAAATCTAATATTTTCCTATCCTTCCTTAATACCAGTTCCCATATGCTATTTTTTAAACTTCATCCCACCTCCCCCTGTGGGATGAAGTTTGTGGTGTTTGTGGTGTTATGGGCTGTGATGAGCTATGTGGTGTTGGTGGAGAGGATTGCAGATGAAGCAAACGGAAGTGAAAACTGCAGGGGCCAGTGGAAGAGCCACGGGGGCATGCATGGACAGTTCGATGAGAGACGGTGCGTCTAAAAGGTTGTATTTTTATCTGGTCCTGCCACGGTCAACAGGTAAGGTCTCTGTATTTCTTTGTCTCTTTTGCTTCTTTTTCTGTTGTCTTTTTCTCCATCACACTACAAGCTATTTTGGCCCATAACGAAAAAAAAAAAACAATGATGAGTGTAGTCCGTATTTTGAATGATATGGTGAAACCATTTTGCAGTGACACGGATGTAGTCGCATGGTTAAAGAAGATGAAGTTGGTTGCGAAGCTCCATGGGATAGATAACTTAGCGAGTTTTCTACCGCTGTACCTAGATGGTTCGGCGTTGGCACTATACTTAGAAATGGAAGAAAGGGACCAACTTAGTGTGGAAAAAATAGAAATCCACTTGATGGAGGCCTTTGCAGAAGGAATGTTTGAAGCATATGCTTGCCTGGGGAAAGTAAAGTGGACTGGCGAACAGGTCGATGTATTTGCCAGGAACTCAGGCCAGTCCCGGGGTTGCACAGCGACCACAGAGGGAGCAGCACCCTCCTCCCTGGTTGGCTGATTATGAAACCAATTAAGGTGTGAGTTCGGGAGTGAGGAGTGAGTGGGAAAGTCGGTTGAGTGATCTGTAGATCGGGGGGGGGAGGGCGTGTGGTGTTATGGGCTGTGATGCGCTATGTGGTGTTGGTGGAGAGGATTGCAGGTGAGGCAAACGGAAGTGAAGACTGCAGGGGCCAGTGGAAGAGCCACGGGGGCATGCGTGGACACAGAGCACGTGCAGACAGTTCAATGTGAGACAGCGCCTGGTCAGTGATCGTTGATCCCACCACGGTCAACAGGTAAGGTCTCTGTATTTCTTTGTCTCTTTTGCTTCTTTTTCTGTTCTTTTTCCTCCATCACACTACAAAGTTAAAATAATAGACAGAGAATACCACTGGAAAATACGAAAACTAAAAGAAGCAGCACATATGCTAGGACACAGCAACCTCCTAAGCAGACCAAGTGCAGAGAGCTTGTAGGATTGACTTGTATTTATCGCCAGTCATTAATAAGCTGCCCTGGACCTTCGGCAGTCAAACAACTCCAAAATATTAATTAAGGAACGTGTTTTGGCGCTTGTTGAATGTGCACTGGCTGATGAGACTCATGTTTGCTCCATCTCACAACCATTGGCTTGTAGTCATGGACTTCAAAATGTGATTTATCCAAATATATTACATTTTTTCAAACATACGGCCCGTGGGCTAGAACTGGCCCACAAGATGACTTTGAAAACTAAAAATTATATTATATATTTACTTATTATTGTGAATGGTGACTGTTTGGGTATAACTGATGATAGTGTCAATGATCCAATTTCTAACAGAAAAACTCCCTTAAATTATTTAAAGATTTGTTTTACTATTGTATTGGAGTAAATATATTTTTTGGAAATTTATTCAATGACAAACAATGAATTTTCTTTTTTTAGGTCAACATTTCGCTCTGTTTTACCTTACCCAAAATGTCCTTGTCTAAAAGGAGAAAAGTGGATACAGAGTTTAGATTATTTGAAGAAAAGTGGTCTTTTTCCTATTTATTTGTGGCGGTGAGTGGGAAACCTGTGTGCTTGGTGTGTTTGCAGCAGGTTTCAGTCTTCAAGGAATATACCATTTGGTGTCACTATGAGATTCATCACGCCAACAAATACAATAACTTGCAAGGAGAAGAGTGAAGGTAAATAAACTGTTAGCGTATCTGAAGAAACAACAGTCTGGTTTAATCCAAAGCTGAGATATCAGTCAGGCAATAGTAAAAGCTAGCTATCTTGTTACTAGAGAAATAGCATTAGCATCAAAGCCGTACTGTGAAGGTGAGTTCGTGAAAACATGCATACTGAAGGCTGCAGAAATTGTATGCCCTGAGAAATGACAAACTTTTGCCAACATGAGCTTGACAAGCAACACTATGGCAGATAAGATTTCAGATCTTTCTGCAGAGTTGGACAGGCAACTGAAGCACAAAGTCATTTATTGCATTTTTGGTTGCAATTGATGAGAGCACAGACATTACTGATGTTGCACAACTGGCCATATTCATTCATGGTGTAGACAAGACTTTGACCGTCACTGAAGAGTTCCTGGAGTTGGTTCCTATGATGGACACTACAACAGCAAATGACATTTTCATCTCTTTTATTGGAGCACTGGACAGGGCCGGAATGGACTGGGCCTATGCTGTCAGCGTGGCTACAGATAGTATTCCATCACTGATTAGGAAAAAAGCAGGTGTTGTGATGCAGTTCAGAGAGAAGGTAACAGGTGTTGTGACACAGTTCTGAGAGAAAATACAGACTGCAAATGGAGGACATGATTTTTGGATATCTCACTGCATTTTGCACCAGGAGTCATTGTGTTGCAAGTCATTCAAAATGGATCACGTCATGGAAATGGTTGTCTGAACTGTTAATTTCATCCAAACTAGAGGTCTGAATCACCAGAGACAACAATATAGACATTACCTATGGCTTGCCATATCACACTGAGGTAAGGCGGTTAAGCCAAGGTGCTGTGTTGAAGCGCTTCTTTAATCTACAAGAAGAAATTGAACAGTTCATAGAGAAAAAGGGCAAACCAGTGTTAGAATTTCAATCATTAGGATGGCTGCAAGATTTAGCATTTATCGTGGATATTACAGAGCACTTGAATAATCTGAACAAAATGCTGCAAGGCCGTAAAACGTTGTCACGCAGTATTTTGAAAGCATATGTGCATTCAAGTTTCAACTTGAATGCACATATGCTTTCAAAATACTGCTAACTTTGTGGGAGACACAACTGTCAGGTGGTAACCCTGCTCATTTTCCTTGTTTAAAAGATGTGGTTGCAACCACAGATAATGTTGACATGAATTGGTACAAAGACAATATCAAGGGACTGCTGCGAGAGTTTGAGCAATGGTTTCAGATTTTTGATGAACTTGAGACAGATTTCATAGTTTTATGCTTGCGATTTACATCAATGCCTCTGATCTGTCCATTAACATCAAACTTGAAATGACTGACATGCAGTGTGATTCAGATTTGAAGAACAAATTTACTTCAGTTGGCTTCGACATATTTTATCAGTATCTTCAAAGTAGCCCAAATTGACAGCCCTTGCTGCAAAAGTTTTGTGCATGTTCGGGATACCTATGTTTGTGAACAAGTTTTCTCTGTAATGAGCAATGATAAAACAAAGCAGTGCTCAAGGCTCACACATAAGCACCTAAATGACATCCTGAAATTGGATGCTACTCAGGATTTGACAGCTGATATTGATGTACTTGTGAAGGAGAGAAAATGTCAAGTTTCAGGAACATATTGAAAATAAATGATAAAAAATAATAAAAGTGTTTTTAACTGATTTTCAAAGTGTTTTTATTAATTTATAAATTTTTTACATTTACAAGGCAGTGTGATAACTCAGTCTTCTTTAACCATTCCTACTTTCACTTTTTCTTTTATTTGTTCCAGTCATCTGACTGTGGTCATGCTGGAACACCGCCTTTAATCGAACCCAGGACTTATTCTTTGTAAGCCTAGTACTTATTCTATCGGTTTCTTTTACTGAACTACTAAGTTACGGGGATGTAAACACACCAGCATCGGTTGTCAAGCAATGGTGGTGGTGGGGGACAAACACAGACACAAACATATATATGTGTGTGTGTGTGTGTATATATATATATATATATATGTGTGTGTGTGTGTGTGTGAAGGGCCTTAGAATCAACCTAGCTAAAACCAAAGTCCCAATAAGTAGGAAGGTAGACAAACCACAAACCCCTTCAGGTAGATGGCCCTGTTCGATCTGTAGAAAAGGCGTAGGTAGAAACTCTATAAAATGTACCCAGTGCAAGCTATGCACACATAAGAGGTGCAGCAATATCAACGGAAGGCTAACTAGGAAGATAGTTTTTGTATGTGGCAGATGCTCAGGAGCAATAAACACTGAAAATGTGCAGAGAACAACTTCTGCCACATTCCAGGGAGAAAAACTAGAAGTAGTTGATAGCTTCCGTTACCTAGGTGACCAAGTCAGTGGTGAGGGAGGGTGTGCTGAAAGTGTAGCTGCTAGAATAAGAATAGCCTGGCAAAGTTCAGAGAGCTCCTACCTCTGCTGGTGACAAAGGGCTTCTCACTCAGAGTAAAAGGCAGACTATATGACGCATGCGTACGAACAACCATACTACATGGCAGTGAAACATGGGCCGTGACTGCTGAGGACATGTGTAAGCTCACAAGGAATGAAGCCAGTATGCTCCAATGGATGTGTAATGTCAGTGTGCATACTCGACAGAGTGTAAGTACCTTGAGAGAAAAGTTGAACCTAAGAAGCATCAGTTGTGGTGTGCAAGAGAGACGATTGCGCTGGTATGGTCATGCGGCGAGAATGGATGAGGATAGCTGTGTGAAAAAGTGCCACAGCCTAGCGGTTGAGGGAACCTGTGGAAGAGGTAGACCCAGGAAGACGTGGGATGAGGTGGTGAAACATGAACTTCGAACATTAGACCTCACTGACACAATGACTTGTGACCGAGACCTTTGGAAATATGCTGTGCGTGAGAAGATTCGGCAAGGCAAGTGAGACCATAATCCAAGGCCTCTGCCAGCAGTGTAGCCAGTCCACTTATGCGTATCTTTCCTTCTTTTGACACGAAACTCTGCTTGCGAAGACTTGTTGAGGCAAGTGAAGTTGAAATTGAACCAAATTCGATGACTGGCACCCATGCCAGTGGAGTGCTAATAGCACCATCCAAGCGAGATCACTGCCAGAGCAGCTGTCTGGCTTCTATGCCGGTGGTATGTAAAAAGCACTATTTGAGCGTGATTGTTACCAGCTTCACATTACTGGCACTTGTGCTGGTGGCATGTGAACAAAACATTCGAATAAGGTTGTTGCCAGTGCCGCTGGACTGACTCCCGTGCAGGTGGCATGTAAAAAACACCATTTGAGTGTGGCTGTTGCCAGTACCGCCAGACTGGCCCTCATGCCAGTGGCATGTAAAAGTACCCATTACACTCTCAGAGTGGTTGGTGTTAGGAAGGGCATCCAGCTGTAGAAACTCTGCCAGATCAGATTGGAGCCTGATGCAGCCATCTGGTTCGCCAGTCCTCAGTCAAATCGTCCAACTCATGCTAGTGTGGAAAGCGGACATTAAACGACGATGATGATGATAATGATGATATGATGGGCTTCTTTCAGTTTCCGTCTACCAAATCCACTCACAAGGCCTGAGGCTATATTATAAGACACTTGCCCAAGGTGCCACATAGTGGGACAGAACCTGGAACCATGTGGTTGGTAAGTAAGCTACTTATCACACAGCCACTCCTGCACCTATATCAATGTTTTGCAAAATAAAATTGTTCTTTAAACATGAACATTTTCAGAATGTACATTTTCACACTAAAACAAAGGGAAAATTTTGAAGTTGCTATTTTTAGGTTCTTATGCCATGATTTTACTGGTCCGACCCGCTTGAGATTAAATTGGGTTGATACCTGGCCTGTAAACTAAAATTAGTTTGACACCACTGACCTAGGTACTGGCTTTCTGGCAGGTCTGCCAGCTTCATGGACAGTTAAAGACGAAACATTTACACCAGCTATACCCAAATCTCTCAGAAGGTCTTTTTGAAATTTTTTTTTAATCTGCGTAGAAAAATAGAGATTACAAATCTCTAAGAATGTTTCTTTTCTTTTTTTTCAAGAAACACTCAAATCCCCTTCACCAACCTCCACCCATCATCTCCGAATGTTTTACTTTTGGTTTTTTTGAAAGCGAGGAAGTTTTTCCAGGAATAATGTCATTTAGCTGTTGTTTCTAGCATGTCGGGATTCCTGGTTGTAGTCTGATATTTTTGACGTCTGCTATTTCAGGATAATTCTATGCATGCGTGAAATATTCTGAGCTTTCATTTTTTTTTTAAATCAGGGAGGTGATGTGTGGGTAGGGGAAGGGAGAATTAAAATGATTAAAAAAAAAATCCCCAGATTCGTAATGTCTGTATTTTTCTAAGAGGATTAAAAAATATTCTAAAAAAAGTTAAAAATTGAAGAACTGGAGTGAGGTGGGGCAAAATTAAAAATTTGAAAAGTGACTTTTTTTTTCATAATCGTATTCTCCTATATTGAAAGCATAGAAATCCGAAGAAATTAAAAAAAAAAACAAAATCAGGAAATGGGTGGTGCACGTATTCTTTATCTCCGCCCGGGTTAATTATATGAATAAATTAAAAATAAATGTTTCATGGAAATTTACTCTTGCTGTTTTTAAGAAAATTCTTTATTTTCGAAGTTATTTCGTGTTAAAGTTGTCGTATTTCAGTAATTTCCAATCAATGACGTCTATTGAGGTGAAAACAATTACTACTGTGGT
This sequence comes from Octopus bimaculoides, assembly GCF_046866305.1. Classification (NCBI taxonomy): domain Eukaryota; kingdom Metazoa; phylum Mollusca; class Cephalopoda; order Octopoda; family Octopodidae; genus Octopus; species Octopus bimaculoides. The sequence continues at coordinate 48,097,322 of NC_142937.1, read as the reverse complement.
TTGTCAACAAGATGTTCTGGCAGTGTAAATTTACTGTCACTGTTATTTCTGATATATTTACATTTGAGATACATGTGTATATAGTTTAATCAATTAAGTTATTAGTTATTCAAAAATTTTTTTCAGTTTATTTTGTTTCTGGAAGTATTTTCATTTTGTTTTAACATTTTCGAAATTGCCTATTTTGGGAAAACCCTTGAATAAAATTACTGCCATTGTTTGTCAACAAAAACTATCAGCGGTATATATTTCATTTGTCACTTATTTATGACATCGTTCGTGCGTTTGTACTGGTTTTAGCTTTGGGGTTTTAGGGTTAGGGATAGGGTTTTAGAGTTAGAGTTAGGGTTTTAGGGTTAGGGTTAAGGTTTTAGGATTAGGGTTAGAGTTACGGAAAAATGTGAAAAATGAAGAAATTGGAGGGGAGGGAGGCAAAAATGTCTTTCCGAAAATAGTAGCTGAAAAAACCCTAACCTAACCCTAAAACCCTAACCCTGACTTTAAAACCCGAACCCCAAAGCTAAAACCAGTACAAACGCACGAACCATGTCATAAATAACAGTGACAAAGTAAATTTACACCGCCAGAACATCTTGTTGACAAACCACAGCAGTAATTGTTTTCACCTCAATAGACGTCATTGATTGGTTGAAATTACTGAAATACGACAACTTTAACACGAAATAATTCGAAAATAAAGAATTTTCTTAAAAACGGCAAGAGTAAATGATGTAATGATGACACATTCTACCAGTATACGAAATTTGAAAGTGTTTAGTTACAAAAAGTTATTTTTCCTATGTGCCGGCCAAAAGGAAAAGATCCGAAATCGGATTTTGTGAATTTTCCGAAAGTCCTCGTCCCCGGTTCGTTGGTGCAAATTTTTGTTTGATATTCATTTAATACACATCTTTTTTATACCTATTACACTTTGTTTTTTGTTTTGGTGTTAAAGTTAGCCCAAATTATTTTACAGCTGGTAATTGTTCAGTTTGCGGGCTTAAAAAAGTAAATAAAAATTAAGGAGGAGTGGGTCTTCGGCAGAATAGAGAGTTTCTAAGAAATGTTTCTTAGTGGAAGTACCTGATCGTTCTGAGCAGACTTTGACAGCAATAATTCAACGATGGCTTCTGCCAGGGAGTCACATAGTAAGTGATGGCTTTCGACCATATCATTAGATTGGAATTTTAAATGGTGGTGCATACACTTACGGGTGAATAAAATATCGGAAACATGTGGATGCATGTTAGCGCAAATTACGCCGTCAATTCGATACTTCAGAGGCTTTGTTTGTTTCGTATTTGCAAGAGTTTATATGGCGTAATTCAGTGGAGAAGAATAAAATATTTGTTCACTGTTAAGATGCTGTATCACCTGCGAATGCAGTACGATTAAAAATAAGTTGACTTACTTCCCTTTGCTTCTTTCATGAGTTATCTCCCGCCTTAATTTTTATTAACTTTTTTTTTACGCCCGTAAACAGAACTATTACCAAATTCTGAATTTACTAACAATTTTTAGCAATTTGTTCCCCGACAAATTTACAAACAAACAAATGGGGGTGTTCCTTCGGTATTGGTATAGAGAGTGTCGGTGTGAGGCGACATCATTGACATTTTTCCAGCTTAGTCTCTTTATGTCATGAGGGAAGGTTTTGTGAGTGAATGACGGCGTGTACCAGAATCAAAGGATTGCCCAAAGGAAATATATTTGTTTTGTTTTTCTTTCAAAGTAAAAGCTTTTTTTTTCCACCAGAGAAATATAATACAATTAAAGAAAAAAACAAACAAACAAACAACAAAGCAATATCACACAACTTTTTGTTTGTTCGCTGCAGACATAATGATAAGTTTACGTTTTTAAGATATAAGGTACGGAGCTTCAGTCTAAAGGAAAATAACATGAACGAATGTGGGCTAAGGGTGTCCAATCAAATATTATCTGCTAATGAAGGTTTCGGGTGGCTCTCTTAAATACACACCCAAATGATCAAGTAATTATACTTAGGCATATAGCAGTTTATTCTACATAACTTGGTTAAACGAGTATATTCATCATCTATAGACACCAGTAGAATATTTTAGCATGCGTTTCGTGAACAATATCATCGTTAGTAGTTTTTAACGGATCAGTAATTATTTTACTGCATTTCAAACGGAGAGGATGACTTAGAAGTAATTGTGAAACTGGGGTATAATGATTACCACAAAGTTTTTATGTTCGAGCACCAATTTATTAACAGTTCTCTCGCCTGCACGCGAGCACAAACACATGCATTCGTCCGTCCATCCATCCATCCATCTATCTGTCGGTCTGCATGTCTGTCTATCCACCTTTCCGGCCCACCTACGTTTCCAAATGTAGATTGCCTAAATTAAAAGAAATAAAATGAGCTAAGGGAAATAACTCAGATGTCATGATTTTGGAGTATTAAAGGACGGTGATTTAATGCCACGCAGGAAAAAAAAAATCTTAATGGAAGTGTTCATTTCAGTTGGAAAAAGAAAACAAAACCCTAGCGGTAGAGGTAATGTTGCAAAATTATACTGTGGGAAGACAAAGGGCAATACGGATATATTTCGAACTATTAAACTTCATATTATCATCATGACCACCACACCATCAACCATCGTCATTATGGTCAGCGTTGTCGTTTCTATGTCCCTCATATTTTTCATGTTTACATAAGTTGGAGCGGGTCGTCTCCAATAAAGTCTTGTGATTCTTTGTCATTTCTCTCATGGGCTTCAGCATCGTGAGATTAATCTTATCTAAGCCAAAAAAAAAAAAAAAAAAAAAATCCAAATAAATCAAACAAACAATGGAACAGTATTCTATTGAATTTCTAAGTGGAAAATAAACTTGTTGAAATACTTCATGTTGTGTTTCAGTTAAACTTGCCAAACGCCTCTCATTTACAATACTTATATAGATTGGTTCAAGAGTTGCCAGCGGAATATTAAAGTGAATTAAAATTTATTTGTTTAAATGGAATCTTGGCATAACAGTGGGGGCATTTTAAGGTACAAGGAAAATAACTTAAAGGAGAATTTGTAAGAAATAAAAATAAGAAACATAACATAGTTGCCTGTGAGGTTCAACGGTTTATGCCAGTTTCCAAGCATTTATCCTTGTGACACTTACTCATTCTTCTCAAAGCTTTTGTATCCACAAGTATCATCATACGAATCTGTGTATCCAATATCAGTATAATTATGTAAAGAATAGTTATTTTATTTATTTTTTAAAATTAATACCTCTAGGTAATCCCTCTCCACTAAAAAAAAAAAACAAACCTTTTCCAAAATAACAAAACAAACACAAATACATTATTTGATGTTTCTTTATGGAGCATTTGATGGGGTTCATGTGTCAAAAGAATGTTTATCCCAAACCTTTTACATAAAAGATTTCCTACAATAAGAGTATGGATTTATAGAGGCGATGAATTATTTTCATGGAATTTAGTGGACATAGACTAGATATATTTAAGAAAGATCGCATAAATCTCTTTAGTAAAATAGGCTTTATTTCTTACAATAGCTAATTTGTTAGACATTACTCTGAATATAAATATAAACAAATTTAACCCTCACCATAAGTCAGGTGAAAAATTGTCTTACATAAATAAAAGTTCCATCCCTCCACTTATCTGCAGAATATTTTACGTAATTCAGTTCCCAACATCAGTAATCGTATAGCAACATAATATTCAAATGAACCCACATTTATGAGTGACTTTCATTATAGCTATACAACTCTGTAATAGTGGATTTTCAGAGAAAATATTTGCTTAGAACTAATGTTTCAATGAGTAAAAAGAGAAAACTCAGAATAATGTGGTATAATCGTATGTGTAGTTTAAATGTAAGAACAAGCATAACTAAAGTTGTCCTTAAGTTAATCTTTCACTTTGCAATGAATCACAAAAACGGCAACATCTTTAACAGAAATTTGATTAAGGATAACGAAATCTTGCGACAATTTTGTAACGCTTTAATAGAAATGACAAAACTAAACAAGATTTTAATACAATTAATATACATTATGAATTAATGTGTTGTATAAATACGTTTGCCACAAACATCTAAACTGTCTGAAAAGAAAAGAAAAAACTATTCAGCTACTGAATTTCCAACTGGAAAAAGTACTTGCCAAAATACTTGTTGCAGTGTACTGTTTAAACTTTACATTATAGGGAGAGTGGTGAGGATGGTATATTAGGGTTAGTTTACATTTACGTCTAAATGGGATTTTGGTGTTAATGGATGCCAGCTGGCTGTTTATCATTTACCAAGAAATGTTAAAGAAATAAAAAAAGATAAAAAAGAAAAAAGAAAAAAAGCACAGTGAAAATATGAAGAAACATTCAGCTAAGTTATGAAGCAATGTATTCAAATAAAAACATTGCTATAGTCCTGTTACAGTGTAAGGGCTACAGATTGGTTAGAGAATGAGATCTAGGAAGTTATGGAGTTCATTTTTTTCCCATGGGCATTAGTTGTATGAATGAAATAAAGTGAAGGGGTGTGAGACGTGGGATCCAGACAAAAGTTCCCTAGGACAATAGCCCCTCAGACAAAAGCCCCATTGTTATATTTTTTGGTTATCTTTTCATATTTAGTTGAATGTATTGACCTCAGAATTTTTTTTTTACCTGTTGCAGTTATTAGATTTCAGCCCGCCATGCTGGGGCACCACCTTGAAAAATTTTTAGATGGCTGTATCGAATCCAGAATTGTTTTTAAGTTTGATCAAACCACTTCTGTGATATGATTCATTTTAGTTTTTCTTTTTAATTGAGGCAGTCATTAGACTGCAGCCATGCTGGAGCACCACCTTGAGGAATTTTTAGTCGCTTGTATCGACCCCAGAATTCTTGTAGATGATTTTCAACCAGCACATGAAGTTAAGCCCTGAAGGTCTCTCGACATGCTAGAAATAACAGCCAAATCTCTTAAAATTTTTTTATAACCCACCTCGGTTATATTTTTTGGTTATTCTTCATTTTTTTTATTTTCTAAAACTCTTTTTACTTGTTTCAGTCACTGGACTGTGGCCATGCTGGGGCACTGCCTTGAAGAACTTTTAGTCGAATGTATTGACCCCAGAATCTTTTTAAGTGATTTTCAACCAGCACATAAAGCCTCTCATGCTAGAAATAGCAGCCAAATCTTACAAATTTTAAAAATAATTTTGCATAAACAAAAACGAAACTTACGGTTGTATAAAAAATGTTTTTTTCCAAAATTCCAATTTTTAAGTAAACAAAATATATTCAATCGAAAAATGGTGTCAAAACATCTCTGTCCCTCACACCACTGAAATACAGTGTATATTATATGCTTTTGTAAGTCAACCACTTGGAATCAGAAACTAGTTGGTTTCTTATTTGGACAACTTCAAGAAAAGACCTTTAATTAATGCCCTATTGCTTGTCTGTTGTTACTTTATAAATGGCGCTTTATCCAGCCGACAACTGATGATGGGTCATTCTTTGTGTTACTTGTCTTGTTTTCCATTTTACTCTCTTGTTGTTTGCGTATTTAACTCGTTTGTTTTCGTATTTCATATTGTTTACACTTGGTGACTCCTGTAACAATATATGCATATATATATATATAAATATAAATATGTGTGTATATGTATATGTATATATAAATAAATAAATGGAGTTAAACGCAGGTGTTATTCAAATTCTTTTACATCCGACATATGTTTCGGAGACATTGGCATTATTCCAAAGGAATAAATGGTGTAAAATAATGTAATCTTCTCATCAGGGAAAGAAAGAGAATCATACTCAACAATAAGACATTTTAACAAATGTGATGACTGTGTGAATATTTTTGGGTATGTATTGTTCTTTTTAAAGGGTGTTCTTACTATGTTCAAAATTTCTTTAATAATATTAGTTTTAATTTGGGCCCCATAAGGGATAGTTAGCCATATAATTTCCTTATTATGTTTATTATTGTTATTATTACTATTATTGTAATTCTTCTTATTTTTTTTCATCGTTGTCAGTGTATTCTTCGTGGGTATATAATTATGCTTATCATTTTTATTCGAATAATTTTTAGTATTATCCTTACTATAATTATTAGTATTATTATTTTTATTTAGACATATATTATAATTATCTCTTTTTATTTCCTTATATTTTTTATTATTATCATTACTATTCTATTGTTGGTGTGAGAGTTAGGATGATATTATTATTGGGTTTGTAATTATTAAAGAAATTAATTTTTGAATTATAGCCTGCTTCTTTTAATGCACTATTATAGTAAGAGGCATGTTTATTGAAAGTATTAATATCTGAGGATAACATAGAAATTCTTTCACCTACATTGTCTATTAATGCTTTTTTAACTGAGCTAGGATGGTTACTATGGGCATTAAGGTATTTAAGGTTCTCGTTTAACTTATGGAATGGGTGGGTTTTATTAGTTACTAATTTTAGGTTTACATCTAGGTAGTTAACCGCAGGATGTTCTTTCTCTATAGAGATAGCTAAACCATAAGTCTTAAAGAATTTGTATAATTTTTTGTTAATGTTTTCTAATGATCTATTGGTGCAGTTTCTAGTCATAAGGAGTAGGTCGTCTCTATATTGACCTCCCTCTATGTTAAGATGTTCTAACTCAAACTCAGATAATAGGTATATTCCTACTAGATCTGTTACTTGGGCAGAGTCTGGGGCACCCATAGGTATATCAAAGCAATCCCTACTGTCTTTACTAGCCCATAGTTAATTTTTATATTTAATTAGGGATTTCCTTGCTGTTAGCACTACTTAAACTTCATCATGTGTCATCTTAACCTTTTTCATAGCATACATAAAGGCCTTATTAAGAATAATCTTGTTAATAAATGAATAATAATTTTCTCTATCTATTTGGATGAACTTGCACCTATTTTTATCTTTGATATTTTTGAACCAATTTAACATATCTTGGGTACAACTCCAGAGTTTAAGGTTATTTAACGTATTAAGTTTATCTATATATTTATCTAATGTAAGTTTACTGAGTCTTCCTATATCTATTCTAGGCTATTAACTGAAGGAAGTATGTCCTATATATATATATCATGTGTTTACTTGTGTCTGTGTTTGTTCCCTGTCACCATCACTTAGTAACCAATGTTGGTGTGTTTAGATCCCCATAACTTAGCAACTTGGCAGATATCTATAGAATAAGCACTAGGCTTACAAAGAATAAGTCCAGGGGCCGATTTCTTCAACTAAATCGCAGTGCTCCAGCATGGCCACACTCAAATGACTGAAATAAGTAATAAATATATATGTATATGGATATATGTGTGTGTGTATATATATATATATATACGTGTATACATATATATATATATGTGTGTGTGTGTATATAAATATATATATATATATAAAGCATAATGTTTTTTTGTGATCAGAGGCGTTTATAAACTGAGGTACTACTGTATTAAATGAATATGAGAAAGACAGGAGATAAAGTACGATTTATTCTTGATCAGATTTGTTCAAAAACTGAGGTTCTACTGTGTATGTATATCTATTATAGCCTCAGGCCAACCAAAGCCTTGTGAGTGGATTTCATACATGGAAACTGAAAGAAGAATGTCGTATATGTGTGTATGTGTCTGTGTTTGTACCCCCAACATTGCTTGACAAGCGATGTTGCTGTGTTTACATTCACATAACTCAGCGGTTCAGCAAAAGACACTGATAGAATAAGTACTAGGCTTACAAAGGATAAATCTTGTGGTCAATTTTTTTCGACTAAAGGCTGTGCTCCAGCATGGCCACAGTCACATGACTAAAACAAGTAAAACAATAAAAAAAATTATGCCACGTTAATCCTGAGCAAGGCTGGGTAACTCTGCTAGTATATAATAAAACAGGAAAGTGGAAATTTTTGGAATTATTTATTCTCTATTACACATGTTTCATTTGCTAATAGAAATTACAAAGATTTACATGTGAGATAGACATGTAAATCTCTGAAATCCCTATTAGCAAATGAAGCATGTGTAATGGAGAATAAATAATATCAACAAATTTCCACTTTCCTGTTTTGTTATACAATACCTCTGCAAATAACATTTCCATAATTCTCAATATTAATATGTATTTTGACTAACATACAGTAGCAACCAGAGATACATATTGATTGTAATAATGGAATAAGCAGATGTGCTTCAAGACGAAAAAACTGGGATTTATCCTTACCTATATATATATATATGAGGGAGGGTGCTTTGGGTAAAAGAAAATACAGGAGGAACAGTTAATTATGATTTTACTCAATGTATTCCCACATTGCAGTGGTCCTTCAGTTTTTCTAAACTCTGTAAAAGAACTTGGAATGTTGGGCCCCCAACCAGGTCTTTTGCAATACCCCTAAAGCTAGGTACTTTTCAGCACCCCCTCCTGTGTGTGTATGTATATATATATATATATATATATATATAATAGACATTCAGATATGAATTAGAAGCAGTTCGAGGTATATAAACCAAATGAAACACGCATTCACTAGGTGTGTGTGTTGTTGGTTCATGGGTTGACAGCGGTTTTTAGGTGAAAGAGAATATATTCTCTATGCATCTGGCGTAAAAAACACCTGAAAGTAAGTCATAGTCAAGCGAGACAACTCACATAATTCCCTCCTCGGAGCGACAGACGTTGATGTTGCATCATTGTTTTGCCTTGTCGATGCTGCATACTGAATAAGGCCTGCTGTAAGTCATATCACCGACTATGACTATATGCTAAATGTAAAAGGGGATCTTTTACAGTCGGCATGAAAGTGAAAGGGACAGAGAGAGAGCATGGTTGTAGGAGTGAAGTTCTTTTGAAGTTGCATGAGATGGAAGAATTGATGTGTGTGCGTGTGTGTGTGTGTTTGATGAGGTGTGCGAGACAGAATCTGTGGTGTGTATATGAGTTGCTTTTGTGAGTATGTGCAAAGAGACAGAGAGAGTAATGTTGATGGCGTGTGTGTATATGAGAGAGAGAGAGATAACTGAAATTTTGTAGTGAGTGATTGAGAGAGTGGTTATGTATGTATGAATGGCTTCAGTGACACACACACTCATGCATGCAGGTTGTTTTAATTGATTTTCTTGGTAATTATGGGGGCTAGGAAAAAATACAACCTGCATACCAATCTATGCACCAGTCTCCACATGTGTGCCATTTTTCACGCGAATCCACCCAGCCGTTTGGCTGTGAACCTCAAGACAAGAAAGAATACAACGTTCACCCAGGTCACATTTATATTATAGAAGAATATATATATATATATATATATGTGTGTGTGTGTGTACAATATATGTAAGTACCAATCCAGGGTTGTAGATTGACAGAACAAATGCTAGGTGATGTTTCTTCCCGATCTTTGCATCATAAATTCAAATCCTGTTGTGACCTACTTGGGTCGTTGATTTAATCTGTCACCTGGATTAAATCAGCCTTGGGTGCCTTTAATCTATTCAGTTGCAAGCATTTAAATCGGGTTTCTGGTTTGTGGATACTGCTCCCCAGCAATCTCAAAGGCCATATGTTGGGTCATGGTCACTGCTTTCTCTCTTAACTATCAGATAAAAACACACACACACATGCTTATGCACAATGCAAATTTATCTTAGATCAAAAGAACCTAGTCTTAGTACTTTATACACACACACACACACAAATACATTAGGCTGGTGCACTAGATACTTTTTTTAACTAAGTTCATTTTGAAATGCAGCTTTTTACCTACTGATTTATATGCATGGTTTGGCTTCCATTGTTTATTTTTAGGCTTTCAAATAAAAATATGATGGAAAAAAGTTAAATTCAACTCCTGGTATCAACCAAATGTTTGGTCAAGGGAAGGTTAATGAATATATAATGTAACACAGGTTTCAAAAATTTAGTAATGGAGATGTGAGCTTTAAAGACAAAGAATGTTAAAGATAAATTTTGGGAACTGATGACCAACTGAGAACCATTCTGAAGGTTGCAGAAGAACTAAGTTATTTAACAATTGTTTGATATTGGCACCATACTGCAAAGTCAAGAAAAAAAATCATCACATAATGACACATGAGCTGAATGAAAATATACAAAATTTATCCATTTCTTGAGTCCATTGTGCTGTGGATGAACTGAGAAGAAACATCAAAACACATTCCCAAGCTAAAGCTGCATCAGATGAAGGTTATGATAAATGTTTGATGGTTAGCAAGTGGAAATCATCCACTATAGTTTTTGAATTCTGGCAAAACCATCACAACAGAAAAAATATTGCAAGTTTTATTCTGAGCTGAGATATATAGCTTTGAAAATTGTAATTATTTCTGCAATAACCTGATATATATACACACACATAACGATGTAAACAAACACATATGCATGTGTATCTATATATATCTATACTATTGTCATCATTAGTTTAATTCTTTTATTTGTTTCAGTCATCTGACTACGGTCATGCTGGAGCACCACCTTTTAGTCAAACAAATCGCCCCCAGGATGTATTCTTTGTAAGCCTAGTACTTATTCTATTGGTTTCTTTTGCCAAACCACTAAATTATGGGGGTATAAACACACTAACATTGGTTGTCAAGCGATGGTGGGGGGACAAACACAAACACACAAAAATACACACACATATATATATATATATATATATATATATATATATATATATACCACCTGTCCTCGTCTGTTGTTATTATTTGTATATTCTCCCATATATATATATATATATATATATATATATATGTACGGCGGGCTTCTTTCAGTTTCTGTCTACCAAATCCACTCTCAAGGCTTTGGTTGGGCCGAGGTTATAATAGAAGACACTTGTCCAAGGTGCCACACTGGGACTGAACCTGGAACCATCTGGTTGGTAAGTAAGTTACTTACCACACAGCCACTTCTGCACCTAATATCCACTTTTCCATGCTAGCATGGGTCAAATGAAATTTGTTGAAGCAGATTCTAGTGAGATGCACTTCCTGTCATCAAACCCTCACCTGTTTCTAAGAAAAGTAATATTTCTCCATGGCCAGACATGTTTCAAGGAAGACTGGAAATGGACAACATCACTTGTACGACAATGACACTCACTCACAACCATTACATAATGCCAAAACACACATATATATCTATACATGGGCTTCTTTCAGGTTTCATCTACCAAATCCACTCACAAGAATTTGGTCAGCATAGGGCTATAGTAGAGGATGCTTGCCCAATGTGCTGTGCAGTTGGATTGAACCTGAACCCACATGCTTGGGAAGCAAGTTTCTCAAGCACACCTGTGACCATATATCTATATCAATATCTGTGTATGTACCACACACACACACACAATTTCACTGTCACTGATTCTGCAACAACTGCCAGATAGAATTGCTTATATGATATAATATTCAAACAGAATCTCTAGAGTTAAACAAATCTTTCAATTTTGTTATTTCCTTCCCATAAGGCATGATATTTGAAGCAGCATCAAGAATTATTAAAGATAAGCATTATAGGGTGAACCAATCCCAAAGTTCTGTGGAAGTCACCATTATAAGCATGTAATCTGGCTCTCTACTATTTGTACCAATTCCATGAATGTGACAAATGTATTCAACCAAACAAGCAATAAAAATTCAAACGCTGAGATGAAAAATGTCTTTAATAAAATAAGAAGATAAAAAACCCTGATGAAAATTTAATACAGAAAATGTGTTTTTCCCCCCCATTATGAGCTTTGCCATGAAAGGAATGTTACATGAGTGTTACAATTCAAAAACAGATAAAAAAAAAAGCCCTTCAGAAAAGACTTGGGATACGTTACAGAATATAGTCTATACTTAGAAGGTTCTAATATAAGTTGACAGGTTACATGTTCATGAGCAAAACAATTGGGCAATGGTCACTCCCCATTTCATCCTTGTGAATCAAAGTATCAGTGAGATTATCTACCAGTCTCTTAGAAATGACAAAGTAATCCAGACGCCTGAGGAGAAAAAAAAGAAACAATATTATTGTCATGAACATCAACATCATATTGTTAATATATCTTCTGTCACTCAATTGTTTAGTTTTAGTATAAATTTAATACTTTAACTGGCCATATCCAGCCCTGTTATTCTATGTTTTATGTTCAAACAAGCCAGATCCAGCCTCTCACACCTACCCTACACTGTCATTCTAAAACTAAGCAATCACATCATTAAAATCTCAAAGCTACACAAAATCATGCATGATTAATTCAAAACAGTAAACACAAATAAGTATGATAATTGACAGAAGAATCTGCATGCTAAAGGGTTGAAGTTAATCCTAAATCCATTTCTCATAATCATACTCTACAAACAAGTAACTTTTTAAATGTAGGTGGGTTTTCTTCACTTCAATATTTTTATTAGTTCTTTTATTGACATTTCTTTTAATTAGATTCTTTATTGTTGTCTCATTTACTGCATATTATTTCCACCATTACTTTTATTATCATCTCTTTGTATTTCATTGAAATACGAAAAAAAAAAAAAAAATTTCATTGCCACCTTTTAGTTGTTATCTTAAATAAGCACGTATATATATAGAGAGAGTTTTTATGGCATTATCAATATTCATGCTTTCCACTGACCCATTACCTAGATGTTACTGATGGACCTTGACTTGCAGTGATTTTTAAGTAAAGGAAAAATAATTCCAGAAGAGAATCCTGTCTAATTCACTTGTTTATTCTGGGTCAATTCTGACCCAGCAGATTTATGATCACAGGATTTCCAATCATTGCCATCACATCTTTTATTCCAGACATGTGATGTGTCTTTGGTTCAAATTAGTATTGGTTGCTGTTGTTTAACCCTAGATCAAACAGATCAGGGGTAAAAGGCATACCAGCCAGCTTTCTGTCATAATTACTTTAATGTCAACTTTTCCAAAACTTCCATGGATTGAGCAGAATTCATTGAGGCAGATTTTCTAAAGCCAGATGCTCTTCCTGTCACCAACTTTCACTTGTTTCCAAGCAAGAAAATAATTCTGCATGGTCAGACATGTTTTCACACAAGACTGGAAATGGACAACACCATTTGTATGATAGTGACACTCATTCATAACTGTTGTGTGATGTGAAGACAAGGAGATATAAATACATATACACATGAGCACGTGTACTTACTCAATTGGTCTCTCTGGCTGAACTGCTAAGTCACGGGGATGTAAACAGCATCAGTTGTTAAATTGTGGTGGGAGACAAATACAAACACACACACACATATATATGTAATGAGCTTCTTTCAACTTCCATCTACCAAATCCACATAGCTGATAAGCAAACTTCTTAACCACACAGCCATGTGTGTGCCTATATCTAACTAAATTCACAATAAAACTTACCATCCAACATTTTTAGCTCTAGCATTCATCATGTATGTCCAGAAGGTAAAAACATCTGTTTTCTTGGGGTACAGGTGTCGAAATGAATCAACAAATCCTTTATCCAACATCTTACTAAACCCATCTCTTTCTTCTTGAGTAAATCCAGCAGTTTTCTTATTATTCTTTGGATTTTTTAGATCTGGAATGAATTCAACAAGGAAGATTTTATTTCTCATAAAAAGTGTATGCATGTGTAGGTATAGATAAATGAGCTTATGTAAATATATAATTATGTATATATATATATATGTGTGTGTGTGTGTGTGTGTGTGTGTGTGTGTGTGTATACATGTAGCTGCTGTATATAGCTACATATGTAAATGCATATGATTGTTTATTTTTAGAATGACATTTTAAGGTAGGTAAGATCTAACCAGTTTAAATACAAAATAGGTAGAATATTTGAGCTGGATATGACTGGTTTAAATGCGAATTCAATATGTTGAAATGAAAATCTCCCAAAGTTCTCACAGGTCAGTAGGTCACACTAAAGATTTTTTATTCCTATATTGTACTAAGGGCATGCTGCCCTGAACAAACAGTTCTTTTCTAAGTAATCAACTAGCCCTTTCATCTAAATTTCAGGTTTTGTGCTTGTAGTAGAAAGAGTTATTATTATTTACTATGCCATTAATATCATGGACAACAGATGCTAAATGATGATGACAATTACAAACAATTAAGTATAAGAAAAAACTTACAAAATTTAAGAAAAAGAGGCCTTCTTTATCAGAAGGTTTTACAGAACCTATAGAAATACTATAAGAGAAAATCCAGAATATCTTTGTTCATGAGTACAAAAATCAAATGTACATCAGAATTAAAACAAAAAGATTGGACATGTAAAGCCAAACAGATGATCATGTTAAAAGAAATAAACTTGATTACATACATAATTCTTCCTTCTTGAGATAAAATCATTGTTTGAATATAAAATTCAAGTGAATGTAACATGAGAGACTACATGTAGGGAATTAGTAATAATGGTGTATCCCTCTCATGTGATGAATGGAATAACCAAATCACTATAAGTAAAGAGAAGTATGTGAAGTACCAGAGTACATTGTTGGCAGTCAAAGATAGTCATGCCTTTACTGGTTTTACTAACTATACTGTATACTGAAGAGGGCATTATAACAATCAAACATTAGAAGGATTACAACAGTGGCAACAAGAATAAACCAATTCACGTGCAGTTAATAAACTCACAAAGATGGTGTACAAATTTTACAAAAAATTGTAAAAGTATGGAAAATTTGTTGACAAGTTTGCTTGAGTTGCCAAAACAACTACAACAGCAGATACAGCTGCAAGAGCAACAACAGAAGCAACAACAACAACAAAAAATATAATATAACAATAAATGCTGCAATTACTGAAGTTGTCAAGAAAGTCAGAAAAAGTGTTCTTGCCAGACTATGTTGTAAACTCCATAACAGAGTTCAAGTATGAACCAGGCGAAGGAGTTATCCTTGAGGCATACTACAGAAGACATAAGCAAATCTTTGATAAAGAATGTAAAGATTGGGATGAAAAGATGAAAACACGCTGAGTTTTGAGAAAACTGGCAGCAACAGAACATGAGCATAACAACAATTGTGTACTCCCAAGAAAATCTTCAAACATAAACTTTAATAACACAAGATATATTGTGTCAAATTTTCAGTGAAAAAAGCTCACTGTTCAACAAACGTTGGAAGTATCTGAACATAGAGAAAAACAACGAGGACAACATCACATATGCTGGTAGAGTAAACAGGGAATGCAAGAAGTTTAAGCTGGATGAATTAACGCCAGATATGTTCAAATGCCTGATTTTTACATAGGGACTTACTGTCAAAAAGGATGCAGAAGTTAGAACTAGAATTCTCGCTAAACTGGAACAAAACCAGGATGTAACCCTACAACAAGTGTCAGAAGAATGTGAAATGATAGCCAAATTAAGACAAGACAGAGAGGAGATTGACTGTAAAGATTGTTTCTAAGTAAAGCAAATGCAAAATAGTCAGAATAGAGATAAAGTGTTTTCTAAAAAACAACAAACCATATTTTGCATGTGGAGGTGTAGACCTAAGGAAAAATTGTGCATTTAAAAAAGGAGAGTGCTTTCATTGTGGAAATATAGGACATATAAAGACACACTGTAGATTGAAGATGACTGAACGTCAGAACAAAGGAAAAAGAATAAATAGTATGTCATTTGAAGAAATGGGTAATATAACAATGAGTAAATTCGTGAAGGTGAAAATCAGAAATACAAGTGTTAAAATGCAGTAGGACACTGGTAGTGATATCACCATTAAAAATGAAGAAAATGTGGAAATATGCCAGTAAGCCAAGATTAATAAAATAAAAAAGGTAGCACATGGTGTTTCGAGAAAAAAATTATATTTTCTAGGTGAATTCGTATGTAATGTAACATTTCGAGGCCAAATGGAAAAGGTAAATGTGTTAAAAAGTTCACTTAATTTATTCAGCACAGAGTAAATGGAACTATTCAAAGTATGGAATACACCCATAAGTGTTTTGTATGGAAATATAGTTGGTTCAGTTGAAGGTCTGACTGTGGCTGAGGGACTGAAACAAAAAAATTGCAGTAAAACAAGAGTGGAACACCTGTGTGTAAGCCAGAATGAAATGAAAAATTGCTCACAACAAAAAGTAAACATTGTTCAAAAGTACATGTTCCATGGTTGATACTACACATTGATTTTGCTGGTTCTTTGAATGGTTCTTACTACTTGGTAGTGGATAGTTTTTCAAAATGACCTGAAATTTTTAAGTGTAAAAACCCAACCTCCTCAACTGTGATAAATTTTTTACACGAATTGTTTGTGTGATTTGGCATCCCAGACAAGATAGTGTCTGACAATGGTACGCAATTTGTGTCTAGCGAATTAAAAAAATTTTGTGAAAGATTCGCAGTAGAACATATAGCTATGGCATCACACCATCCCAGATCTAATGGACAGGCAGAATGCTTTGTTGATACTGTCAAAAGAGCCCTTAGAAAATTGAATATGGATAGTCATGGATGAGGTAGCTCTACAACAATTTTTAAGAGTGCACCATGTGACACCAAATCCGAATAAACCAGCAGGTAGCTGACCAGTGGAGCTGTTGTTTGTAAGGAAAGTAAAATCAGTCTTTGATAAATTGCTACCTGACAAGAAAACAAAATGTGCCAGGGAAGACATAGCAAGATTCTTTAAAGTTGGTGAAAAGGTGTATATGAGGGCATACAAAAATAGAAAGCAGAGTTGGGAAATGGCATAATTATCAAATGCATAGGTAAAATGATGTATTGGGTAAAAAGTAGAAAAGGTATACAAAAGAGATACAGGAACCAACTAAAAAAGAGATTTGTGGAAAGTGGACCAAAGAAGTTGGAGTGACTGATGGAATGGTTGTACAATACGTTCCAAGTACCAACGCCACTGCAAGTGATTGAACTCAGGCGTACAAGTGAACGGAAAAGAAAACATACAAAGTTCCTGAACATAGATGCCAAGCTCAAAAAATCTTAAATTGTAAAAAAAAAAAACAACTCAAAACTGGGAGGTAGGGTGAATAAAAAAAGGAGAGATGTAGGGAATTAGTAATAATGGTACACCCCTCCCACGTGATGAATGGAATAACCTAGTCACTATAAGTAAAGTGAAGTACATAGTAGGTGGTCAGAGATAGTTGTATCTGTACTGGTTTTGCTAAGTATACTGCATACTGAAGTGGGCATTATAACAATCCAACATTTTAAGGATTAAAACATTACGCAAAATGAATTATGGATTTTATTGTAAAATATTGAAAATTTTAGTCCTACAGAATCTATTAAAGAAACATCTTGTCTATAGAATAGGGTTTAAATTAAAACATCCAAATCTAAAATTCACTAACATCTTGTTTGAAACTGAATTATATCTACCTACAAGATTCTACTTCACAGAAGCCCTTAAATTTGGTTTGATTAATGTCTGTGAAATCAGTCAAATTAATTTTTGTCATTTGAGTAATTCAGTAATTGTTTCTGACTCTGATTCTACCTTCACAAACCCCAAAACCATGTGGCTGCAAAGTGAACTTTTGTCTTATTTTCAAAACACGTTTCAAATATTCTATTTGTTTTATGTATATTCAAAACAGGTTTCGGGTTCAAACTGGCCAAATCTGGCCACTCATGCCTATCCTACAATGCTATTCTAAAAATAAACAATTACATCATCAAAATCTCAAAACTAAGAGATAATGCATGAATAATTCAAAACATTATAAATAAATAAGCTTTTCATTTGACAGAATAATCTGAATGGCAAAGGGTTAAGAAGTTTCACAGACCTCAGTTCTTAGCCTACTTTGAACAATGCAACATACAAAACATAAACCTTAACATATAAACAGATAAAAAACCCTAGAACACTTACCTATTTCAAGATGTGAAACATTCAGATCTCCACATAATATGACAGGTTTCTTTCCATCTAACTTGACAAGATAATCTAAGAAATCCACATCCCATTCTTTGATTCTGTAATCCAATCGGACTAATTTCTTGCCAGCATTAGGAATATCTGTAGAAAAGAAAAGAAATAAAAGGTATAAATTCCAAAACTTTTTAATCTAACATTATTTGTGGTTTCAATAAAATGAATGTCCCACATCTGCTACAGTTCAACATCAAAGTATTTATTTTCTTTGGATGTAATTTCCTACTTATTACCATTTTTTATACATACACAAAACATATGAGAATTGCAAGCAACTGGATGAACCATTACAATATTGGGCAACAGTTTGAAAGATGTAAATTGTCCATCTATCATTGGTTTTGTACATGATCAAGATATTTAAATAATGCAAGCTCAGCTAGACCAGTTGTAGAAAAGGTTATCACAAAGAGCGACAGTTTACTGCAGCTACACAGTCGAAGGTTGTAAAACAGATAATTCATCAGCCTGTAGAGGTATGTATTCCTGTCAGCCCCAACTAACTTAGATAAACTATATAAAACAAAATAATGCTCAAACGTATTCATGAAGTTACAATGTGAATCTGCACAAACACCCCAAATAATACTATTTTACAACTTTTATTGACTGTAACAAACATCTATCTACTGCAAGCTGCAGGTAAACCAGCGAAAACATTAAACTAAGGGAAGCAACTCTGTCTCTAAATAAAAAGAGACACGAGAAGCATTTATTACAGGCTTCTAAAACAATAAATTATATTAGGATAACATTACTCTCTTACATACGATAATATGGGGTATAGATGACAGGCAGATATGGTGCACTGGAAGGGGACATGTGCTCATAATTTGTACAAAATTCCTATAAGCTATACATGAATGAGAAACCAAGATTTTATTGCACATACGTGACAATCAAGATCAGCCTTCAAATACTTCTTGGGTTTCTCTCTTTTGCAAGCTCTGTCCATTTAGTATGAGCAGCACTTCTTTATACAGCTGCCCTCATCCATATGCATCACATGCCCATACCAGCACAGTCTTCTTTCTTATGTACTACATCTGATTCCTCTTATGCCCAGTTTTTTCCTCCACATATTTGTATTTTGTTGTCCATGCACACTTACATTGTACATCCATTTGAGCATGCTGGCTTTATTTCTTTCCAGATTTATAAAGTCCTCTGCATTTAAAGGTCATGTCTTATTGCCATGCAGCATCATAGCACAAGCATCATACAATCTGCCCTTTACTCTGAAGAAAAAGACCTTTGTTGCCAGCAATGGTAGAAATTCTCTGAACTTTTCCCAACCTGTTCTTAGCCAGGCTGCTATACTTTTGAAACAAACTGCCTTGTTTGTTAATTACATCTAGCTAAGAAAAGCTATCAACTACTTCAAGTGAGCCATCTCGTCATTTAAGAGAATCTATTTCTGGTGTGTTCACAATATGTATCTCTCTAGTGTAAATGGTGAAGGCGCATGGCTCAGTGGTTAGAGCGTCGAGCTTACGATCGTGAGGTTGTGAGTTTGAATCCCGGACCGGGCTGCATGTTGTGTTCTTGAGCAAGACACTTTATTTGACGTTGCTCCAGTTCACTCAGCTGTAGAAATGAATTGCGATGTCACTGGTGCCAAGCTGTATCAGCCTTTGCCTTTCCCTTGGATAACACTGGTGGCATGGAGAGGGGAGGCTGGTATGCATGGGCAACTGCTGGTCTTCCATAAACAACCTTGCCTGGACTTGTGCCTGCGAAGGTAACTTTCTAGGTGCAATCCCATGGTCAGTCATGACCGAAGGGGCTCTCAGCAGTGCAAATGACAAATATGAAGCTTACTTTCTCTGTTAGCCTGTATTTTCACTGTTTTAATAATTTTGCAAACCATAAAGTATTTGGAAGAAACTTTTTAATATAACCACTTTGTTTCATTTATTAATGTATAATGAGCTGGCTGCTGACACACAACTTAAAAGGTTCATACATAAAACCATAATGGTAAGTTTTAATTTAGATATGAACAGTTTAAAATGAGTGTTTCTATTATAGAAAAAAAAACCCAAAGCAACTCACATAGCTGTTGTCTCTCATGCAAGGATAACATTTAAACAATTAAAAGTTAGCAAAGCTGTAAACGTTACTTACAGGTTGTGACAACATAGAACTTTTCAAATTCGGCAGTGATAACTCTTCCTTCTTTATCATGTTTCTCAATTCCTGAAATAACAAAAGTCCTAGTGTACAGACTCTCTTGGAGCAAGTAATATAGTTTACTATGTATGTTATGGAGCATCTCTATAGTTTGTGAGCTTACATTTGCTACAAGTACTTTCTTTTTTATTTTTCATACAGACACTCAAATTTATGATTATTTTCATCTAGCTCTCACAAGATATGAAAATGTTACTGTTGATAAACAAGCATTTTTGCACAGCCGAAATTTATGTCCTCTAGATTTGAAAACTAGAGCTAAAAAGAAACAGCATGAATCTTTTATACATGTATGTGTGCATGTAATTATTAGGTTTGAAAACAGAGATCCAATGGAAACAAATTAATTAATTAACATCTTCACCTACAATTGTTTCATTTCGCATCCAGTTTAAACTACAAAACCTATATAGATATATAAGCTTGCATTTCAAAATACCTTGGGTTGAAAATCATCAGGGCATGAAAAAGGACAATACAAGGATTACATTATGATCTGGGTGGCATGGAAATTGAAAAGTATGTTGGATACTGAGTGATACAAAGAATGATGGGGAGATGGTCAGAGGAGGTGTAATGGCATCCTCAATTACACTGACTGTAAACAATGTATAATGATGCTAAGATAAGGATACACAAATACTTCTCCTAGACATATACATACAAGTGTGTGTGTGTGTGTGTGTGTGTGTGTAATGGGCTTGTTTCAGTTTCTGTCAACCATATCCATTCACAAGGCTTTGTAGTCAGGCTGAAGCTACGGTTGGGAAGTAAAATTCTCAACTACACAGCCATACATTGTATCATTGGAAATTTTACTTCCCAACCATATGGTTTTGATTTCAGTCCCACTATGTGGCACCTGTGGCAAGTGTCTTCTACTACAGTCTCAGGCTGACGTAAACCTTGTGAGTGGATTTGGCAGAGGGAAAAGTGAAATAAGCCTGTTGTATTACATATATATGTGTGTGTTCATGTTGCTTTGTCTTGATATTGCATGATAGTTGGAAACAGGTGTCACCATCATTTTCAATCAGTGAAAACATCTGATCATCATCATCATCATTTAGCATCCATTTGTCCATGCTGGCATGGGTTTGATGGTTTGACCAAGGCTGGTAAGCTGAGGGTCTGCACCAGACCCCAGTCTGATTTGGCATGGCTTCTACAACTGGATGCTTCCTAATGCCAACCATTCTGGGAGTGTAATGGGTGCTTTTACATGCCACTGGCATGGGTGCCAGTTGCATGACACCAGTATCTGCCACAACTATGATTTCACTTGTCATTTGCCATTGCCTCTGCGAGGCCCAGCGCTTGAAAGGTGCTTTTATGTGCTACCAGCACAGATGCTAGTTATGCTACACTGGCATTGACCTCATTGGCTTGATGGATCTTTCTTCTCAAGCACAGCATTTTGCCAAAGGCCTCAATCATTTGTCATTGCCTCCATGAGGCCCAACACTCAAAAGGTGCTTTTTATGAGCCACTGGCATGGGTGCCAGTTATGTGTTACCGACAACAGTCACAACTATGATTTTACTTGGCTTGACAGGTCTTGTCAAGCATATCGTCATAGGTCTCGGTCACCAGTCATTGCCTTCATGAGGCCCAACGTTTGAAGACCATGGGTTAAGAAGCTCACTTCAGAACCACATGGTTTCAGGTCAGACCTGGGTCTCCCTCTTCCACAGCTTCCTTTCACTGGTAGAGATTGGCACTTCTTAACACATCCATGCGCAGTCGTAACTTGCACGCCACATCTTATGCCCAACTTTTCTCTCAAGACATTTAAAGTCTGTCGTGCATGTATACTGACATTGCACATCTAGCAAAGCATGCTAGCTTAATTTCTTTCAAGCCTACACGTCCTCGACAGTTACAGCCCATGTTTCACTACTGTGTAGCATGGCAGTTCGCAACACAGGCATCATACAATCTGCCTTTCACTCTAAAGGAGAGGCTCTTTGTTATTGACAGAGGTAGGAGCTCTCTAAACTTTCCCCAACCTATTCTTATTCTAGCAGCTACGCTCTCAGAGCATCCACCCCTGCTACTGACTTGGTCACCTATGTATTGGAAGCTATGAACTACTAGTTTTTCCCCCAGGTATTTGATGGAGTCTATTATCTGTACATTTTTAGTGTTAATTGTACCTGTGCACCTTCCACACACAAAAACTAGTTTCCCTGTTAACCTTCCTCTGATATTGCTGCATCTCTTGTGTGTCCATAGCTTACATTGGGTACATTGTATGGCATTTCTACCAATGCCTTTCCTACAGATCAAGCAGTAACATCTACCTCTGGGGATTTGTGATTTGTCTGCTTTTCTACTTACTAAAACTTTGGTTTTTGCTAGGTTAATTTTAAGGCCCTTCAATTCTAGATCTTGCTTCCACAACTGAAGAAATATTGCCTTAATTGGAAACAAGTAAGATTAGCAACAGGAAGGACATCTGGCCATTGAAAATCTGCCTTAAATTCTGATTAACCCATGTGAGCATAAAAAAGTGAACATTAAAATGATGATGATATACATACACACATACTATTAACAAGTAGATATAACGCACATAAAAGAGGACATGAAAGATTAAAGAAATTAACTGAACTTTACCAATTCCTTTGGTGACAGAGATTGGTTTTTTCTTGCTATACAAACAACATCCTGCATAACCATCAGTCTCAGCACTGTACCAGTAGTTATAATAACCTTTGATTTTACAGTCTTCGGGGACTTGTGATTCAGGACACTTTGTTTCTTGAAGACAAAATATATCTGGGTCCTCTCTCTTGAAATAGTCAAATCCATTTTTCTATAATTATAAAAATATAAAATTTACAATATCAAGGAAATTATTTCCCCTTGGCTGGGCATGTTCATAGGGAAGATTGGATACTGCTTGGATGACAGTGACATTTGCAACAATCACATGATATTAGGACGAGGAGACACCAACTCATACACATGACAGGCTCCTCACACTTTCCATCTACCAAATTGACATACAAGTGTTTGGTAGGTCTGGGCCCATTGCCACACAGTGATACTGAATGCGGAAGCAAACTTCTTATCCACAAAGCCAAGAAACTCACAAAAATGAATGTTGGAGCAACTGATGAAATAGCTAGACATGTTTCATGAAATACTGCAAGTATGAGAAACCAGTTCTAAGATGGTGACATTTGTATACAATAAGTGCATGATGTCAAAGACAAGGCGAAATGAATATAAATACATAAGCTTCATTTAGTTTCCGGGCTATAGTAGAAGGAACTTGGCCAAGATTCTGCACAGTGGGATGGAACCTGAAACCATGTGGTTCTGAAGTGAGCTTCTTAACTATGCCTGTGTTTATATTGCAAATATTCAGCAGGTAGCAAATTCAGATATCTTCTTAACCTTTCTTGTTCTTAGTAGCAGAATTTTCATTGATCTGCAGGCATAGAATGAAGCTAGGAGTCCTATGTGGACTGTGCAGATTTGCCCTCTTTATTATTTATGTGTGTTCTTGACTGAACGGAGTCATCATAATTTTCAAATTAGGTGTTACTTAAACTCTCTGATGAAAAGTGAATAGAAATAATATATAAATGATATCACATTATTGTACTCACACCCAAGAAAGCTCGAATTCCATTAATATTCCAGGATATAACTTTTAAGTTGTGAGTCTGGCCATCTTTATCTGAAGAACCTTCTTGTTTCTCAGCATCCTTTTGAAAGAATTGACAACGGCAATTTTACAAATTTCATAAATCTACAAGTGAAATGATTAATGACAACATACACAGTCAAATAACCTTACCGTTCATTATCTATGATCTCAACACACATTGTCTAATGTGATTATTGTATACTGTCACAAACTATTCTGGTTTAAAAATGCAGGAAGATATTGCTGAGCTCGAGATCACTGTTTGTAGTTCTTTAGTCTTTGGATTGCAGCCATGCAAGATATCATCATCAAAGGTTTTAGTCAATCATCCCTGTTTGCTGTTCACTGCATCATCTATTCTTTTCCTCAACTCATCTGTTGCTCTCCCTATTCCCCCTCACCTTTCCTCTGTTCCTATCCTCCTCACTTCACCCACTTGTTACCTTGCATGTATATCTTGACACCTGATTACTACCATCTTCTTTTATCCTTTTCCAGCAGGGGAAGCCATGTATTTCTTCTACAGCAAGACAACTGTTCCTATCCTTCTATCATACTCTTTCCTCTCAGCATCTGGCATAAGCCACCTCCCTCAAACAAGTGGTCACGTCTTGCAAGCTACTTGGTGACCTCACTAGTGCTGGTGACATGTAAAAGCATCAAGTACACTCTGTAAAGTGGTTTGCATTAGAAACCATGCCAAATGGACACTGGAGCTCAACCCTGACCTGTAGGATCCTGTTAAATTATCCAATTCACACCAACACAGAATACAGACAGTGAATAATAATGATGATGATGATGATATCAACCTCAGAAATTGTTTTATTGAATGTTGAATGATTACCTTTATGGGTACATACAAAAACAGAACATAAACAGAATGTGAAAGACTAATTAAATACTGCACTGTAATGATTCTGCCAAAAAACACCAATAAATTCTTATGAATAACACAGAGCGAAACATTTATATTGGGGAATATAGTTCATTGGAATTAACTCCAAAATATTACTGGTATCGATATAACCATATTTCATGGTATAACAAATGCATGGGCATATTAGAAACACCCTAATTTCATATTCAAGAAAAAGAGGTTTTAGTACTTTAAAGTATGTAATATAGGGCCTAGGGTGAGTTGTTTTGAGATATGTTTTTGAAAAATAAGTACATCTTATATGTAATCAAATACAACGATTTATCTCCACAGTGTGAAACAACCCAACAAAGAAGCCTCTAAATAAGTTGATTTGAAAGACATTTAGCTATTATTTCTAATTTGAGGATAACTTCTCCCCTTCCTTTTCCTCACAATTCTTGAAGGCTCTGAAAAAAAGCCATGTACACTGCCCTTCCCCTTCTGAAAATAAAACAAAGAACTCATCTCCCCACAACTCCTTTCTAAGAAATAATTAAAATAATCATAATTACAGTTTTCTGCTTCTTGACTTCAGCTTTTGCATTATCTGCACTCTGTAAAAATTAAAAAAGAAAAGCAAATAACCATCAACAGTTTGATTAAGTTATAGCAGTGCAGTTAGGGAATTATTAAAACAGATTAGTAAAGATTAAAAGGAATCAGCTGCAATGTTTCTCCATCATATTACAATGTTTTCTATCTCTGTCCTCTTAATCTTTTCTGTCAAAGAGTTTTCCATTCTTCCCGAGCATTAAACTAATACACCTGCTTGTTGTTCCTTCACCTGTCTTTGTTTTTGTTTTCTGTAAATTTGAACTAAATATATATATATGAGTGGTTGGCGTTAGGAAGGGCATCCAGCTGTAGAAACTCTGCCAAATTAGATTGGAGCCTGGTGTTGCCATCCGGTTTCACCAGTCCTCAGTCAAATCGTCCAACCCATGCTAGCATGGAAAGCGGACGTTAAACAATGATGATGATGATGATGATATATATATATATGTATATATATATATGGGACAAGGTGATCAAGTCCTGGGACTATGGGCTTCATCACCTTGTCTCATTGACCTAGGAAGACAAGGAACAAGGTGATGAACCATGATCTTCAAACATTGGGCCTCATGGAGGCAATAACAAATAACCATGCTTGAGAAGACCCTTCAAGCCAAGTAAAATTGCAGTCATGCCTGATGCCAGTGTCATGCAACCGACACATAAAAAGCACCTTTTCAACATTGAGCGATATGCTGTACTTGAGAGGACTCGTCAAGTGAAGTGATGATGTAGTTGTGGCTGATGCCAGTGTTGTATATGAGGCACCTGTGCTGGTGGCATGTAAAAAGCACTCCCTGATCTTGGGCCTCACAGAGGCAGTGATTGAGACCTTTGGCAATATATTGTGCTTGAGAAGACCTGTCAAGCCAAGTGAGAGTGTAGTCATGGCCAATGCTTGTGTATCATAAATGGCACCTGTGACAGCGGCACGTAAAAAGCACCCACTGCACTCTTGGAGTGGTTGGAATTAGGAAGGGCATCTAGCTGTAGAAACCATGCCACATCAGATTGCAACCCAGTTTTCAGCCAAACTGTCCAACCCATGCCAGCATGGAAAACAGATGTCAAATGATGATGATGATGATGATATATAGACGTGCACAACAGGCTTCTTTCCATCAACCAAATTTACTAGGTTTTGGTTAGCCCTGAGTCCATAGAAAGCACTACAAAACTACATAGTTTGGAAGCAAGCTTTTGAACCACATAGTCACACCTGCACGTTAGTTTAAAAAGTGTTGGGCCTCTACTGGTCAGTGTTGACCATGCAGCTGTACATACATGTGCAAACCTAGTTTAAAAATGTTTGAAGAAATGATCTTTGGATGTTGAGCCTCAGAGGAGATGATAAGGGACCAAGACTTCTGGTGATTTGCTGTGCTTGAGAGGACATGTCAAGCTAAGTAAAATTGGGGCAGGCTCCCTCTACTTCATGCACACACACAATGTCCTCTGTGAAAACTTCCTTGCAACCTATCTTCCCCAAAGCCACACCAATGATCACTACCTACTGCGGGCTTCTCCACTCTCTCACATGCCTATCTGCACATGATGTATGCCCTCACATATATACCATACCCCCATCCAGCCACTCCTATTTCTCTATCACTTGCTAGTCACCTCTTTCCCATCTCTAAACACCTCCTTTCGCACTCTTATGAGACATCTTGCTCTATACCCTCCCCACATTGCTACCTCACAGGTAAGTCCTGATGCATCTCCAACACCATCTATTTCTTTCTCTGTCTCCCTACCTTTTTCCTTAATCTCTCCCTCCTCTTCTCTCTTTTTCTCCTGGGGTAGCCACGTATCTCCTCTGTAATAAGACATCTATTTCTATCCTTCTGTTATGCTCTAACCTCTCACCTGGTACAATACCACTTCCTGTAGTTCCACTCCCTCTCCCAGTTGAGAGGTTTTCATCTCATAAATTACTTGGCAATCTTGCTGATGTCAGTACCACGTGAAAAGCATAAGTGCTAGTGCCACATAAAAAGCACTCAGTACATTGTGAAGTGGTTGGTGTTAGGAAGGTTATCCAGCCACAGAAACCATGCCAATGTAGACAATGGAGCCTGGTGCAGCTCTGTGGCTTGCCAGCTCTTGTTAAACTGTCTAACTCATGCCAGAATGGTGATGATGGAAAAGCTTCCAATTTGAGCTGATATTATTTGATACCAGTGTCATCACAGGCATTAGTGTCAGAATGCAAAGGAGCTGGAACAGATACTACAATGTGTCTTGCTCTATCATCTAAACAGTTCTACTAATTCAGCATCTTGAATTGGTACTTTTCTTCACCAACTCTGAAAGAATGAAAGGCAAAGTCAACCTTAGCAGGATTTAAACGCAGGGTGGGAACCATTGGATTAACTCTTTAATGCAAAATTAAATTTCATAGTCATTTTGTAATGGTATTAATTAGCCAACAAAACAATAGAACTGATATTTTCTGCTTCTGCAATGCTTTTTCAGTATTACTGAAAAGGTATAGTTTTCATATCCACTACTGAAAGTATATGAAGCTTGCACTGTAAAGAAATATTTGATGAAAAATGAGAAAAAAAATTAAGAAAATCTGAAAATTTGTCTTTACTAAAAAGTACGGTGGTAAAACTGCTTTCTGCAGTCAACCGTAATAAAAGTTTGGGGTGGATATATCCACTTCCTACGTTGAAAGGGTTAAACATCAAAACTGCATTAAAAGACTGAATCTGTGGGGCTAATGCAGAATCACACTTCTCTTGGAAAAATGCATGTTTAGGAAACACACAGTAATCCCCCCCCCCCACACACATAAAAACAGACATTTTAAATATTTTTTTCAGCAATAAGCATATAGATATGTATATAAAGAGATAGATAGATATGAATAAACGGATAGGGATAAATAGACAGACAGACAAATAAATGGATGAAAAAGTTCAAAATTTAAAATTGGAGAGGGGTGAAATTTAAGCCCCTTATTAAACTTTATAATATCAATTATTAAACATATTAATGTTTGTTTCTCATAAAATGGTATATATTTAATTAACATTTCATTATTATTTACGATTATTTAAGGCAAACACAAATTCTTTTCACTTTAATGTTTTTGTCTATATTTAATTTCGATTTGCGTATGTTTGTCAATTCACTACACTCTCTTTAAAGCAAACAAAATCAAAATTTTAAATTGGTGGTGGGGGAAAGGGGTGAAATTAAAAAAAAAATTATGCATATTCATAATCTCCGACATCTAAAATGTAGGAATCCGAAAAATGTTTTTTCAAAAAAATGCATTTTTCAAGGAGAGGTGTGATTCTGCATTAGCCTTGGAATAACAGTCAAATCTCCAACAAACACTTTTTTACAACTTTGTCAGAGTATTTCTCATTTTACCACAGGAAATTTCTCTGGTCCCGGTGCGCACACTCGAGCATCCGCGCTAGCGAGTTGTGACTAGTCGATCCTCTTCACCAAAAACAGGTAGTGTGTAATTCATTTACTTTGTGTAAAAAAATTATTTACTTTGTTTAGAAAAAACCCTCATACATGTTTTGCGCATGACGCGCACTCGCCCTAGGTAATCGTAAGATCGACTAATCACGACTCGCTAGCGCGGATGCGCGAGTGTGCGCACCGGGACCACTCTTCTTGAATAGTACCAAAACTCGAATGAACTGATGAGTGATTTGAGATACATTTGGCTGCTATTTCTAGCTGACTGATCGAGCGACTACTAAGAGGCACCCTCACTGGCTCACAGAAAATCGATGTGTCACATGTTATTGTTTAGTGTTAAGTCAACCTTGATCGAATAAACCCTTCCGACAATGACCATCCTGTCTTTTCCTGGTTACATTTCAAACAAGGTGATCGAGAGAGATTTGAGGACAATTAAAAGCTATATAAGAACAAATTAAATAAGATTAAATACTGATAACGGATTAATATCATAAGAATAAATCGAAATAAACGTTTCAGGGAAAGACAACTCCTACAAATACCTTGTCATAGCACGTGGTATAGTTATGTGTTGTTTTTTAAAATTTTATTTACCATTTATATTGTTTGCTAATTCGTTATGGGAAATTTAATATAATTATTACAAATTATTTTTCAGTTCAATTACAATAACCATTATGAAAACAAGAAGATTGCAAAGGCAAAAGAATTCCGTATTTACTAACAATTTGTTCCCCGCCAAATTTACAAACATAAACAAATGGGGAAGTCGCTTTGTTTTAACTTTGACCGTATCAATTAAAATTTAACATATAAGATAAAACATAACAATCAATAAAATGGGTTCTTTTGGTATTGGTGTGAAGGGACAACGTAATTTACCATTTTTTAAAGCCTAAGCCTATTTATGACATGAGAGAAGGTTGTGTGGGTGAATGACTAATATCGAAGGATTGCCCAAGGCAATATATTTGTTTTGTGTTTCTTTCCTATTAAAAACGAAATCTTTTCGGAAAGACTTCCAAATTTTACGGTGGGGTACAAAAGGAAGTCTTTCCATCTTTTCTTTCGTTTTAAGAGGTATTTTTTCTATCAAAGAAATATAATACAATTAAGAAAAACAAACAAACAAAAAAAAAGCAATATCACACAACCTTTCGTTTGCTCGCTGCAGACATAATGATATATCTTAAGTTTTTGAAATATAAGAAACCGAATTTCCGTCTAAACGAAAATAACATGAACGAATGTAGACTAAGGGTGTCCAATCAAATATTATCTACTAATGAAAGTTCCGGGTAGCGCACAAATTTCAATAAATTTAACTCTTTCTCAATCGCTCTCGGATTTAGTCTTTTTCATTCGCAAAATAACCCCCACCACTCAGACTGTTTTCAATTTTGGTATATCGATGCGACTCTGAATTTTGATTACGATCAACCTATTACTTTATCACGTAAATTAAAGAATCCAATGTTATTTGGAATTAAAGTTGGGAAATTTGAGTAATTTTAGCCAATCAACAGACAGCAGGCATTAACAGCTTGTTACCATGACAACTGCACGTTGTGTTGTGTTTCACCCGCATGTTGTGTTGATTATTCGCACTACCAGATTTACTTCACCCGCGTATTTTGTTTTTATAAAAATCTATATTCATCAATTAGAATTTTATTATAGATATTTTTCGCCAATTGTCTTAATATTTTACGTATTTTTCATTTATAGCAAAAGTTGTTTGCGATGTTTATACAGTTTCTTGGCATTATGAAGGTGAATGGAATATGTGGATCTTTTTGGTTTGACGGGCAACACTTGTTTTCTTAACGAAACACTTTCAAACTTGGGATACTGGTAGAATGTATCATATAAAACATCTTTTTCTCTTAGCCTTCTTAACAAAAATTAGTTCTTAATAAGTTATTTCATGTTAAAGTTGTCGTATTTGTGTAATTTCAACCAATCACTGACGTCTACTGAGGTGAAAACAATTACTGCCGTGGAATGTAAACAACGGTGTCATGGGATCTTTTCCCTTGAATAAAATTAGTGCCGTTGTTTGTCAACAACAACTATCGTCGGTAGTTATTTATAACATCGTTCGTGCGTTTGGGTTCGGGTTTTAGAGTTTTGGTTAGGGTTTTAGGGTTAGAGTTGGGGTTAGGAATAGGGTTATGGTTATGAGTTACAGGGTTTTAGGGTTAGGGTTATGAGTGAGGTTATGGCAAAAATAATCACGACCGTAACCCTAAAACTAACTTTAACTCTCAAACCCGAACCCTAACCCTAAAACCCTAAAGCTAAAACCAGTACAAACGTACGAACGATAACAGTACAGCCGATAGTTGTTGTTGACAAACAACGGCACTAATTTTATTCAAAGGAAAAGATCCCATGTTGTTTATATTCTACGGCAGTAATTGTTTTCACCTCAGTAGACGTCAGTGATTGGTTGAAATTACCGAAATACGACAACTTTTTACATGAAATAACTTCGAATACAAAAAATGTTATCTGTTCTATAAGACAAGACATACAAGTATGCGAAGTTTGAAAGTGTTTCGGTACAAAAACACTACATAAAACATTAATGAAAAATGTTGCCCGTCAAACCAAAAAGATCCGAATATGTTAACTTAGTACAGACAATTTGACATTATTTTTGAATTCTGCATGCAAAACTTATTTTTCGTATCTTTGTTGACTAGTGTTATTCTTATCCTAGTTTGCAAATCCAAGCATGAAAACGTTACTCAACTTTGAAGTTTTGGCAACAGACGCCCCATTTTTACACACACACACACACTTATATATTAATGATGTACACAAATACATGACAGGTATACATAATACCGAAATACGCATAAAGTAAACACATGCAGACAAATATATTAATATATCAAATTTTAAAAGATAATAAAAACATACAATCAATGAAGAACAAAAGAAACAGTAAGATGATACATGTTGATTTTATTAGGTATTTCTGTTTACTTAGAAACCTGCAATGAAATTAGGTATTTCTGTTAATTTAGAAACCTACAATGAAGAGGTCATTTCACAGACGCTAAACTATAAATTTCATAGGGTACAGCCTTAAAGATGACACCGCTCTGCTCTAAACGCAGAAAATTTCTGCCTCCCTATTTGCTAAAAATACATAGTCTTTTCGATTTTTAAACCTCTATAACTTTTTTCTCCACATCATACCTTCATAGCAATTAGACTGGAAAACTATATTATTATAGCCGATTTTGAGATTTTTTACTGCCTTTGAAAAAAATATTTAGCGAATGAAAAAATCTAGTCTCTTAAATACAGGCCCAAGGTAATTCTACTTAGGCTTATAGCTGTTCATACTGTACAGCTTGGGTAAATGAGTATATTCTCCATCCTTAGACATCATTTTATAAAAAGTGAATAAAATATTTTAACATGCGTTTTATGAACAATATCATCGTTAGTTTTTTTAACGGATCAGTAACTATTTCACAACATTTGAAGTGATTGTGAAACTCGGGTATAATGACTACTATAAAGTTTCTGTGTTTGATGCAGCGATTTATTAGCAATTCTCTCGCCGATCTCAAAAACTTTCGTCAGCACGCGTGCGCACACACCTCTTTCTCTCTCTCTCTCTCTCTCTCTCTCTCTCTCTCTCTCTCTCTCACAATCAATCAATAGGAAAGGGAGCAGTACGCAGGACCATTTTTGGGCCATTGGCACGGTTGGGATCCTTAAACTGGAAACCTGACCCGAATGTTTGCAACAGGTTGGTTTAAAGTGATGGTATTATAGACCACGGCAGGATTTGAACTTAGAACGCAAAGAATGGGAACAGGTACTGCAAAGCTTCCCGTTCAATGCTTATCCATTTTGCCAGTCAATGTATTAGACTAGAATTAATTTTATCTACTCTAAATGGATGAAAGGCAAAACTTATTTAGGCAGGATTAGTAATTAGAACGAAGATATCCGGAGTAAATATCCGTCGCTCTAACGATATTGCTAATCTGTCTGTCTGCATGTCTGAAGTCTGCCTGCCTGCTCGTCTCTCTGCCTATCCGGCCATCTGCGTTCCAAATACAGATTGCCAAAGTTACAAGAAATAAAATGTGCCAAGGGAAACAACTCAGACGGGCTAAATGTCATGATTTTGGAGTATTAAGGAACGGTGATTTTAGGGCTTGCGAAAAAACATTTCTAATTAATTGAAATGTTCATTTTAGTCGGAGAAAGAAAGCTAAAAAAAAAAAAAAAAAAAAAACCCACCCTAGCACTGCTAGGCTTTTTCTTTTTTTTTTTTTTTTAGCAATTCTTAAAGAAGAAAGGGAAATAATTTCGAAACAATCAAGAAGTAATGTTAAAAACTTAAGCACGAGTATATTTCGAAATATTAAACTTCATATCATTATACGTTAAATTTACGTTTACATGGGATTTAGGTGTTGATAGATGCAAGTTCGCTGTTTATTATAAGCATATAAAAAAGAATGCAGGCTTGGCGCAACTGAAGGAAGACATCCTGCAAAAATTGAGGAATTCGAGGAGCTGTCAATATTGCAGAAAAGTGGACGAGTATTTACGATCTGGGTGATGCCTGGGTTTGAGAAGCCGACTTTGAGACGCTTTGTTCAATGGTAAACGCTTTAAGATGACTGAGAGTAATGTATTGTTGCAGACATCATCCGCCTTTACAGCCGTTAAAAATATGTGACCCTCCTCTGTCTGTTCTGCCAGTCTCTGGATTTCGCTAAAACCTTAGCAAGGAATTCTAAAGATATATTTAGCACTTGCTTGAGATGCCATCTCATGCCTCTGGAGGAAAGTGCGGGACTTAAAAAATTTATTTTATTGGGTGGTTACAAGGAATGTCCTATACCGTTTAGTATGTGTATGCATGCGCGCGCGCGTGTGCAATTGTTACCTCAGCCTTAGCGAAGGCGGAGGTATTGTTTTCAGTTATGTTTGTTTGTCCGTGGACAAGATATTTCAAAAACCGCTGGATGTTTGACCTCGTGACTGGCACGAACTAATTAGATTTTGGGATCGATCCGGTACCGGACAAGGATACTAGAATATTTGTTATATTTACTTTACATGAAGTATTACGATCTTACATTGATTTTCAAGTCGTTCTCTGATTATCTCTCTTGAAACCGCGTAATGTATGGCGGCGTTGCTGTTTACAAAGTTTTATTTTCGTTTCTCCATTATTGATTTTGTGGAGGCGCGTGGCTTAGTGGTTAGGGTGTCAGCATCATGACCGTAAGATTGTGGTTCCGATTCCTGGACCGGGCGACGCGTTGTGTTCTTGAGCAAAACACTTCATTTCACGTTGCTCCAGCCCACTCAGCTGGAAAAATGAGTAACGCTGCAATGGACTGGTGTCCCGTCCAGCTGGGGAACACATACGCCACTGAAACCGGGAAAAGAGGCCCATGAGCTTGGCTAGGCTTTAAAAGGGTGCATTTATTTTATTATTATTATTGATTTTATTCGCGTCTCTATCTTAGTAGAAACGGATGGTTAAAGAAATCAAACTACATAAACAAACAGCAGCAAAAAAAGTTCAGAAATTAAATAACACTAATATATTCAGTAACAATAATAAATTTAATTTATCCTCGACAATTTTTAGTTTTACCAATTTTGAATATATCGCTCCTGTTAAAAACCTCTTACCTACTCGACAATTGCATTTCTAGCACTGCCTTGAAGGAAGCTTTACTTATTGGACTCACGATTTTGTGCGCAACGATGTTGTTAAACCTCCATTAACAACACCGTATGCAGGTCCTTTCCGTTTTCTTTCACGCACGGATAAAGTTTTCACTAGAGACCTTAATGGTCGTAAAGACACTATGTCAGTGGATAGACTAAAAAAGGCCTTCATAGAGAAAACTGTCCCTGTTCTTACTGCAGATGACACACACAAAACATTACAAACACGGCCCGCACACCCACCTTCACATTCCATGACTACCATTGAGATCGATCAGATGCCGGACAAGGATTCAGGATTATTTTTCTGGATTTTTAACTTAAGTTTTGAGAGCAGTCGAGTTCATTTATAGTATTCTCGTTTTTAAGAGCAGTTGAGTTTTTTTCAGATATTCATTTTATAAAAATCATCTCCGGCTAATCGTTGAGAGGACGTTGGTGTTGCTCTGGCGGAGATTTGCATTCTCTGAGTGCTCTTGTTTATTATTAAACTTTTACAATTAAGAGGGGTGACGGAGACTGTTGGCCTATTAGCCTTTGTTGGACTAGCTTTAAAAGCAAGCATGTGTGTTTGTGTGTGTGTGTGTGTGTGTGTGTGTGTGTGTACATGCACACACACACACACTCACACACACGCGCACACAAACACATACACACATCAAATGAATAATAACATACGATGGATAATTATCAGCTCATTACAGCTGTTTCTTACGTAAATTTGTAACAGAAGAATGAGAACATTATTACAAAAGACCGTAATCATCAGATGTGAAGTGATTTTACAAACAAAAGAATATCTCAAGAATACAGCAGGTATTTGGCTGAAGTCTGTCGAGGCCAAATATGAAATGGGAGAATGACCAACTAAGTTGGCCGTTGAGGTTAAGTATTTAGTTCTTGAAAGTGTGTAATATGATATCTAAGGTCAACGACCCGGTGAGATAGGAGTCTGCTAGACTAGTTCATAGGTAGACAGGAGTGGGGTGTAGGTGATATTTTATTATAGTCGGCTTAGAGCAGTGGAAAGTAAGGAGATTATCCAACCCTACCTGGTTTGTATCTTTTCAAGTAACTGATTCTATCTAAATCCTTATTTTACTAAATATATTTGAAATCTGAGGAGTACCCAGAAAGCGCTAATTTTATTAAAAAACCATAATAAAAAAAACGTGAAACCCAGACTATGTTTTAACTTTGTTTAATTTATATATATATATATATATATATATATATATATATATATATATATATATATATGGAAGACTGTTGGGAATATTTTTTGTATGACTTAGAGGTTTGGTCGCTGTTTAGTTACATATTTAGGAGTTGGTTATAAATTTACTTATTGAATTTATTTACCGATACTGTTGTACGTAGTAAATGTGTTTGACAGTTGTGGCTTCTTTGGTATGTTTGTTCCCAAACAACACTTATTTTAGTGCTGTTGACACCGCCGGTTTGAATGGTACTGCTCAGGTGTCGAAAGCATAATGATATCCGTGGGGCCGCTGATAATGGAAGTATGTTGGATTGTTGGTATGGCAGTTTTTGTATGTGTGGAATAGTATTATAACACATCCTTTTGATATAAATACACACATACACATTTAACTTTTAGACATAAAAAGGAAACTCCCTAATAATTGCGTACTGATGGTATTGCTTAGAATTTCCCAAATTGCAAACTACGTGGTAGGTAGGCTGGCTAAGAGAAGGAGCTTCTGCATCCGTGAAAACTGGGTTATTGCTGCAATTGCAGAGGGAAGAACAACCGATCATATAAGTTTCTTGGGTTCGTTTAGAACAGAGAAATTCCTAAATTCATTATCAACGTTTCTAGACCTACATAGCTCATCATTAGGATGCTGGTGTGTATTATAACTTCATTATTGTAGACGGAGTCGATGTGATTGTCATAAATCACCATCAAAATTTGAATTTTGGCCTTTAGATTTATACGTCATTAACCACTCGTTCATTTCCATTTGTTACGTGTGTGTGTTGTCTGTGAATATATTTTAGCATTCTGCTGAGAAATGGGTATTGTTTCGACCATTCCAGATTTATTGTTCGAGAATTGTCTAGATATAGATGTATTATCTACTGATGTTGTCTGATCTAGTTTTGCTTTGCGGCATGTAGTATTATACATTATAATTATTCCTCGTGGGAAAAGCATGATGATTTAGAGAATGTCGCACTCACTCGAATATCATTTGGAGTCGTGAAGTTTGCAGCTTCCACATTTGCAATGGAATTTTAAAATCACATTGGTTGTTAGTAGCTTGATTACGCCCTTACCAGCTGATGATTTGTTGTCGATAAAGTTTTTAAATGTTAGTAATATTTGTAGTATACCATTAGGGCTAGTTTATCGTTTGATGCAATGTATCCCGTTTTATGAGGATTTTGATATGGAATCTGAGATGTAAAGGAAGAAAAAAGACAGAAGCGAAGAGAGAATTACGGTAGTCTTACCTGTCGGTCCGGAGAAAGGGTCACTTTCAACATCCACGTGCTGTCACGATCTCCAAGGTTCACTCCACGTCCACGTGCGCTATCCGATGCTCTACCTTCTCACACGTCTGCTCTGATGTGTTGTTCGCCGCCGACAGACCCTCGTGCTTCACTGAATGCCGCATGTCCACCGCGGCACTTCCGGTGGGGTCCACAGGCCCCACTTCCGACAGGACATGCCTACTCCCTTACTTCCGATCCTTCCCTACAACACAGCCTGGCTAATAACACAACAGAATCAAATATATAGCTATTCCATGGCTATATATTTAATTTTTGTTGTACACCTTATGTGTGTGGTTTATGCATATTTGTCGGTGTTGCTTGATGTATTTGCTACGGTGTATTTCTTTGTGCATTATACTATTTCTTAGCTTAATAGTTGGTTAGAATACATATGACTTGTACTTGTTTGGATTTTTTTAGTTAGTGCTACATACATAAATACATACATACATGCATGCATACATACATACATACATACATACATACATACATACATACATACATACATATATATACACACACACATACATATATACATGGATACATACATGAATATATACATACATACACGCACATACATACATGGGTACATACATCAATATATACATACATACATAGATAATCTCCCAAATCACCTCAGATCATCTTCCCATACTCTTACACAATTCCCTTTCCTTCTGTGTGTGTGTGTGTGTGTGTGGAGAGATAGATAGATAGATAGATAGATAGATAGATAGAGAGAGAGAGAGAGAGAGAGAGAGAGAGAGTAAGAGAGCGAAGAGGGAGGTGTGTATGTATATGGGGTGATGATTTTGATGATAAATTAGACTAGAATCGTTCTATACGTCTTATTGTCTGTTGACCAATTAATAACCGCTTCAATCATGATTGATAGTACACACACACACACACACGCACACAAAATACGTACTGATTGAGAAATAATGATAATAATAATAATAATAATAATAATAATGATGATTTTAAAGATGATGTTAATACAGAATGTGAAAACACAACTGTTGCTTAGATATCATGAGTGACAAGCCATTAGATAAACTGCATATATATTAAATATTATTATCCACATTGTTGATTAAGTTAGTTCCAAGAAATATATAATAAAAAAGACAGAAATAAACGAATGAAAAATCAAAGTAAAAAAATAACGATGAAATATTCAGCTTGGTTATGAGGCAATTTATTCAAATGAAAACATTGCTATCGTCTCGATACAGTACAAGGGCTACTGAGATGTAGGGAGTTATGGAGTTCATGTTTTTCCCACCAGTATTAGTGGTGTTGACTAAAATAAAGTGAAGTGGTATGATGCGTACAGGCGTATGTAACTGAAGTCATATTGTGGTCTAAGCTTGTCAGAAGCTTTCCCATTGTTTTACTATCAAATGTAAATAGCAGACTGCTCCTCTAACAAGAAAAAAACAACCCCAAAGAACTTCTTATAAAAATAAAAACGAAAATAGGACTCCCCTGCTAAACGAAATAAAAAGAAATAAGATATCGCCATTACCAAATTAATTATGATGTCAGGTCTTCCATTCGTAATTTGCCATTGACGTTGTCCTACACATCGTTGTAAATTGAAATGCAAAAACGGTGTGGATCGAATGGAGGCGTAATGGTGAGAAAATCCACACCATTGAAATACAAACTATATTATATGTCACTGTAGGTCAGCCACTTGGGACAAGTAACTAGTTGGTTTCTTATTTGGAGGACTAGAACAACTTCAAGAAAATACCTTTAATTAGTGCCCTATCGCTTGTCTGTTGTTACTTTATCAACATCACTTTATCCAGCTTTCAACAGAATGATTGAGCATTTGCAAAAGAACAGTTTAATTTCTGTTGGACAAAAGGGTTTATGACTAATTGAAAAATGACCGGTTCTTTATTAAGGTGTTAGTAATAGATGAAGCATAACTATGCAAAAAGTAATTTTCGTATGCATAGATTGATAAAAAAAAAAAAAGCTTTTGGTTCGGTCTCGCAGGAATGACATATCAAATTATTGAAACTCCAAAAACCTAGGTGAACATTTGAATGAAGAAATGATAGACATTTATTGTGGTGTCTAACAACACCATTGATGTAAATTCTAGTCTATCTGCTGGGACACGCTAAGGTCTTCGCTTTAAGTTTATTGCTTTTGTGTTGGCTCGTAGATAAGCCAATTTCCTGCATTACTTGGTGAATGGGAGCACCAAGCCTTCCCATAACTTTCCTTTTCGAACCAAAAGAAGACGCATCTCTGCGGTTGTTCGGCCTAATAAAAGTAACAGTGAAATCTCTTTCAATTTCATCCCACTGCTTTACAAATGATTGAATATACTCGATTATTCTGCTGCGGACATAAAATGCCAGAAAAGAAACAAAATAATCACAGTTGGAATGCTGAGACTATCTCGTTTTCTCACAGAAAGGTAGAGCTGGAACATAAAGAAACCATGTTTAAATATCGGTATGGTAAAACTTGGAACTGATGGTTCGCGTGAGATGATAAATTATTCCGAAAGGTAAGAGCACCCAACAATATACTTACACATACAAATCGACAACAGAAAACATCTAAAATTGCATCGACAAATCCCAAAATACAACGAAACATAACAAAGAAAACCGAAAGTGCTACTATAACCACTCTTCTCACATTCGTATTCTTGCTCTAAATTCAAGAGACAATTGTAGTATGGCATGCTAATGATGAAGATCATATTTAATTTTCATAAAGATTAATAATAATAAAAAAAAAGACACACAGACCATTGCAAGTTTGAAATTTTAGTCAATCGAATGCCTTATTATATCAGAAGTCGCAATTTCCATGTCTTCACAATAAGAAAACGGAACCATTACGAAACTCCGAAGGATTGTTTTCGCTTAAAGGATAAAAAGAATTTATCTTTTACTTGTTTCACTCATTAGAATGCGGTCATCCTGGGGCACCGCATTGAGTAATCAAAGAAAATTAAGAATAAACTTTACGAAGTTGAAAACTTTTATGAAATACAATGAAAATCTATAACTTTTATATACGGAATGAAAAAAAAGAAAAAGAAGGAAAAGCTCCCAAAAGTAAGATTGACAGGTAGAAATGAAAACGAAATTGTGTTATGCACTCGCTCAGATTTTGAAAGAGGATTTTTAAATGCATTTAGAACCTCATGAACTCGCAGAGATGCGAGTCTACTGTAGAATGATGAGTCCCACAGCGCCGTTATTTCCTCACTAGAGGCAAGTCAAAATGTTTTCAATTTGTTGTGTGTGACTCGTATTGCAAGTTGATAAACTGAATGCTGTTTTTCACTGTTCTGTGCAAAATTTTGTAGCCCGGTATCTCTGTTACGAGCGAATGTGCTTGCCATAAGTCACTGTATATAGCTATTCCTTGCAGAACTGACTGTCGAATGTAATCTTTCAGTATATAATGATTGCGTCAATGCATGGCCTGAAGGAATACTTGTGCCTCGCGACACCACCGAGACCCCATTGTTTAGGTAACACTCTTCCTCGGTTGTATTTTCTTATCGAAAATCTGTTTTGTCTAAAGAAACAGCTACAGTTCTAAGAGGAAGATTGCCACCTTTTAATCATGTTGCCTTTCCTCATTAACACACATTTGTGACATTTACTTTTGTTGCAGCACCAACAGATGTTGCTATGAACTACTTTCATGTTCATTTCATGTAACCTATGACACATCTTTTTTTTGGTATCACTTTGTGTCTTGAAAAGAAAAAATGCTACACCATACTCCGTCTTGATATAATCCAAAAATTTCCGAAATTCACAATCAAAACGCTTATTTTGTAAAATAATTAGTTTTGTATAAAACAACACCGCTTGGTGCATTGGTTCAAACACCTGGCTGAAAACAGGAAATAGACTAGAGGTTATAGCAGATATTCTAAGAAACAGACGACAGTTCTAGTTCCCGACGACGAGTACCACTTCTGCTACATCGATAATGGAGACTTCCAACTGGCTAAAATTTTAGACTTTCAAAGGTTTGTAACATTTTTATTATACACTTCTTTGAAAATGAATGTGACTTTCGTCATTAGCATCCAAAACTATATCCGTCTAGAAAATTAGGAAAATCCTGACGGTGTGAAGGAATTACTACAGCTACTCTGATACTTGAGAAGCTGGAAACTAGACAAAATCATTTCAATTTTAAAGCCAATCAAAACCTAAGCGAAGTAGCATTCATTAAACAGACCCATCACCGACCTACGCACATCCTCAAATAATTTAAGAAAGATTCCTTCTTGATATTTCAACTTTAATATTCCACTCTCCAAAGTAGAACATGAATTCAGGCGACTGTACTCATCCAATACACTACACGCAAACTTTACAAAACAAAAACGAACGGCACCTTTCGCAGCGTTGAAACAAGTCAGCGACGAATTGGATAGACTTGAAAAACTTGGGGTTATTGAAAAAATTGGTTACACAAAGTGGGCGTCCCCAACAGTTTATGTCAAGAAAAAAAAATCCGGGTATGCGCTGATTTTTCAACGGGATTAAACGAATGTTTGATGCCATATAATTACCTGTTACCAAGTCCGGAGGAAATTTTCGCGAAGTCGAATGGAGGAAAATTTTTTTCAAAGTTGGACCTATCTGAAGCATATTTGCAGGTGAAAATCGAGAAGAAATATTCAAAGTTATTGACAATAAATACCCATAAAGGGTTGTATAAATTTAATCGACTCCCTTTTGGCATAAAGGTAGCACCTGACGTTTTCCAACTAGTTATGGACATTATGCTCGTAGGTTCGGATTTCGCTGTAGCTTACCTTGACGATATACTCATAAAAAGTGAATCTCGGGGTCAGCATGCTGTGCATGTTAAAAAGGTCTTCGAAAGAATAAAAGATTATGGGTTTAAGCTCAGTGAGGAAAAATGAATTTTTTATGCCGAAAATAAGATATCTAGGGCAGATTATTGCCGAAAATGGACGCAGCCCAGACCCGTCTAGGGCGAGTGCAATAGAAAATATGCCTCCTCCAATAAACATTACAACGTTACAAGCATTTTGGGGCTTGCAAATTACTACCAGGTATACATACCGAACATACACGATTTCAGAACACCCCTGAATAACTTGTTAAAAAAAGATGTTAAGTGGAATTGGTCGGACAAATTCCAAAAAGCTTTTGAAGAAATTGAAAATGTCTTAACGTCGGAATTGTTGTTATCACATTTTGATCCGAATTTAGAAAAAGTAGTGACAGCAGATGCTAGTGAAGGTGGTTTTGGAACTGTGATTTTACACAAGTATGAAGATGGTAGGTAGCTTGAAAGCAGTAGCTCATGCTTCGCGTTCATTATTGCCGGCTGAGAAAAGTTACAGTCAAATAGAAAAAGAGGCATTAGCCATCATATATGCGGTAAAAAAATTTCATAAAAAATTACATGGCAGAAGTTTCCCCCTGCAGACAGAACACTGCCCATTATTGTTGATCTATGGATCAAAAAAGAGTATCCCCACCCATACAGCCAACAGATTGTTGCACTGTGGAACGATCCTACTGAATTACGACTTCAAAATGGAGTATTTGCCATCGAAAAATTTGGGACATGCAGATGGTTTGACAAGATGAATATCAAAATACAATGAATCACTAGAAGACACAGTGATAGCGGCATTAAAAGGCGAAAATGAAATAAAAAATATATATATTGTGCAATGTTGTGCGTGAATTGCTTGTGACATTGGAGGAAATAAAAATTAAGGCAGAGACGGACGGTGTGGCTGGACATAACACAGTTTTGAATTTGTATTCGATATGCGATAATTTGTATTCGATATGTATGTGCAAAGAGTCGTAATGCCTACCTCACTTCAAGGTCGAATGTTAAAGGAATTCCACACTGGACATCCAGGAATGTTTAGGA
This sequence comes from Octopus bimaculoides, assembly GCF_046866305.1. Lineage (NCBI taxonomy): Eukaryota > Metazoa > Mollusca > Cephalopoda > Octopoda > Octopodidae > Octopus > Octopus bimaculoides. Next base: position 48,054,438 of record NC_142937.1, on the reverse strand, counting down.
TGAAGTCGCTTATGAGGAGTTAAGTTTACTGGCCAAAAATGGATCTAGATATTGAGAAGTTGGTAAAATCATGCAGAGGTTGTGCTCTTGCAGCGAAATTGCCACCTATAAAATTTTGACCTTGCCCCAAGACCGATATTCCATGGTCCAAACTACACATAGACTTTGCAGGATCGTTAAACCGATTATATTATCTAATAGTGGTCGATAGCTTTACTAAATGGTCAGAAATGTGTTAATGTAGAAAACCGACATCCACGGTAGCAGTGGAATTTCTACACGAACCATTTGCTAGTTATAGTGTCCTGGATACCATAGTCTCCGATAACGGTACACAATTCATGGCAAATGAATTTAAGAATTTTTGCAAGATGTACTCAATTGAACATATCACTACTCCTCCATATCACCCAAGATCAAACGGGCAAGCGGTAAGGTTCGTGGATATATTTAAAAGAGCATTAAAGAAATCAAGAATGACGCAGCGTTGACACAATTCTCGAGGGTTTATAGGATAACACTAAACCCAAACACTTTTCCAGGCAAGTCATCGGCGGAACTAATGTTTGCTCGAAAAACTAATGTTTGCTCGACAAGCTGTTACTAAGAAAAACAAATAGGGAAAACATTAAATATACGACAAAGTATTTTAAAATCGGTGACAAGGTGTTTTTCAAAATACATAAAAATGGAAGACAAGGCTGGGAAGACGGAATAGTAACAAAAAGAATAGGCAAAATGATCAGAGGCGAAAAATGGAATACAAAAGACATTTAAACCGGCTAAAAAATAGATATACGGAAAAAAAAAGAGATACCCATGGAAGTGTTCTGTGACACTTTTGATGTTCCAATGCCACAAGAAATCGAACCGAGCGTAGCAGTACAAGAACGGGGAAACAATCAGAACGGTTGGAAGCAGTGTCTAAACGGAAGAAATATTACACTTCCCTTGGAGGGAAATCTCAAAAAGCGCCCGTTCCGCTATGCATAGCGATCGATAGCCAAAGGGAGACTCTCTCCTGTTGTTGACATTGAGTATCGAGGTCATTTCCTCCTCCATATTCTAGAGAGGACCCTCGCTAAAGAGGCCTTAAGCCAACTGGTTTTGGGATCTGATGACACGCCGTAAAGCTAAGCGCTTTAAGGACGTGAAACCAAAGGTAATCCCATAAACTGTCCTATTCTAACTTTTATATTATATACTGCTCTATAACTTAGTGTGCTTCTCTTTCCTATTTATGTTCTACTGATGATATATATATATATGCGTATATAATATCGATATGCACGCGCGTGTATATATATATATATATATATATATATATATATATATATATATACTGTTTATATATGTTATTTATCTTACCAGAAAAGGAAATAAAATATCATTGTTGAAGCTTCAAATTTAACTTATGTTCGTCTCATATTGTTTTTGATTCCTTAGTAATGTTGCTAATCTTCCCTTCATTCCTGTTTCAGTCCGTTCTGTTTTATTATCTTCAATCCTTCTAACACCTGCCTAGAATAGGATTCGTGTTTGTGAGAAGAACAGTTGGTTTTGTTGCGCTTATGGTCTTTCATACAATTTCTTCGGCAATTATCTAATTCGATTCCATCCGAAAGACAAGATGTCCGCTTGATTTTAAACGACAACAGTTCTTTTGGAGCGTGTTCGTTTTTGTTTGTTTGTCTTCTCACAGAAAGGCGATGCCATCAAAATTCATAGAGTAATGCAACAAACCAATGCAATTGCTTGGTAAAGGATTAATCTCCATTAAAATGCAGCATATTGGCTCCACTTTAACATAACATTAATGTATACATCTCTAGCAAGGTGAAGGGGCGGACTGAGAGAACTAGAGAGCGATAAAAAAACCGAGAGAAAGAAACAGAAATAGATCGATATAGAGAGAGATAGACAAAAGGGGCACGCACTGTATAATTACGTTTCCTTCGTATTGTTGCCTGTTTTCCAACAGTTTTAGGTGAGATAATGTTTTATCCTAGAAAATATATTTTTTAAAATAGAAAATATTTGTAACTTTTCGATTATCACATATTTTCGAAGCGGATTTAATCAAATGTATGTATGCATCTATCTATCTATCTATCTATCTATCTATCTATCTATCTATCTATCTATCTATCTATCTATCTACTTTTGATCCTGAATCAAATTGCTTTTGCGGTATCGAACCCAGTATCCGATTTTTTTATGGCTATCTCGAGGTCCTCTTCTTCTTTTCTTATGGCTATCTCAAATTGTCCTCTTCTTCCAGTGCACATCGCCATTGGCTCTAGCTATTCACTTGACTTCTATCCGCCTACTTCGTATCAGTTCCATCACCAGTTTCATTCCCTTCTTCCTCAAAGGCAAAGTTTACCTTTGCGAGATTTGAACTCAGAATGTAAAGAGTCAAGAGAAATACTGCAACGCACTTTGTTCGACACTCCAACAATACAACCAATCCATTACACTTAGACACCACTAATCCCTTATCTTTTATTTGTTTCAGTCATTGGACTACGGTCATGCTGGGGCACCGTCTTGAAGGGCTTTAGCTGAACAAATCGACCCTAGTACTTATCTTTTTTAAAACTCTGAAATTTAGTCTATCGGTCTCTTTAGCCGAACCGCTATGTTGCGGGGACGTAGACAAACCAACACTGGTTGTCAAACGATGGAGAGACAAACACAGACACGCACACAGACCCACACACATATATATACGAAGGGTTCTCACGTAGTTTCTGCTTGCCAAATTCACTTACAAATCATTGGTCGGCCCCGATCTGTAGTAGTAGATGCTTATCCAGCATGCTGCACATAGGACTGATCCCAAAACTATGCTGTTGCGAACGAAGCTTCTTAATCGTACAGCTATGCCTGCCACTGAAATATTTATCAGTCTCTATTTCGTCTCTGCAATACAAATATTTTAATGAAGAAACTGTCTATTCGACTATTTTGACTAGTGAGTATTATTGGCTAAGTTAAGGTGGCGAGCTGGCAGAATCGTCAGCACACTGGACAAAATGTTTGGCGGCATTTCATTCGTTTTTACATTCTGAGTTTAAACACCACCAAGGTCGACCTAGCCTTTTATCATTTCGAGAATCGGTGAAATAAGTACCAGTTGAGTTGTTGGCACTCCGCCGCTTACGACGTCGAAGGTTCCAGTTGATCCGATCAACGGAACAGCCTGCTCGTGAAATTAACGTTCAAGTGGCTGAGCACTCCACAGACACGTGTACCCTCAACGTAGTTCTCGGGGATATTCAGCGTGACACAGTGTGACAAGGCTGACCCTTTGAATTACAGGCACAACAGAAACAGGAAGTAAGAATGAGAGAAAGTTGTGGTGAAAGAGTACAGCAGGGTTTGCCACCATCCCCTGCCGGAGCCTCGTGGAGCTTTAGGTGTTTTCGCTCAATAAACACTCACAACGCCCAGTCTGGGAATCGAAACCGCGATCCTATGACCACGAGTCTGCTGCCCTAACCACTGGGTCGTTGCGCCTCCACAAGTACCAGTAAAGTACAGAATAAGAAACATTTTACTTAAAATATTGCAGCAAAGAATGCCAGTTCTTCTAATTTATCACTCTTTACAGTTCTCATCTCTAAATTTATTGTACAAAACTGTTCAGCTAATTTGTAAGTTTGTCTTATTAGTCACTTTTTTCTGTATCTAAAGGAGTAAATTAACCAAATTCTACTTAAATAAGTATAGTGTTATTTGTAAGCTATAATAAAATAAGTTTTAATATTCAAATTTTAATTTTAGCCGTAATATTTTGAGTAAAAAGTTTCTTATTCTTTACTTTACTAGAAGTAATAGCTTGTCCTATACTTACAGGCCCTGGACTTTTCCAGGTTTATAATCTTAAGAATATAACTTTTCATGCTCGCATTTTTCATGTAATCCATGATTTTTCCAGGTATTGCTGTTATAATATAATTAATAATGTGTCAATTAATAATTTAAGATTTTACCTTATAAAATACTGAAAGATAATATTTCAATTTTTCCATGTAAGTGATGATAATATTTAAATTTTTTTCGTGTTTAATTTAAATATATGTTGTGATTGAAATATTTGATATTACCCATCCACACCAAATTAATGGTAGGGATTTTTACCATGTTGTTGGTTGCACCATGGCTCACCAAAAAATACAAACAAGAACCCAAAACCATCAGTTACCAGGCTCACCTTAAGTAACCTAATTTTGCAATTTTAGAAGGTTGCAGGAATTCATTCAACGAAAAAAAAAAAAATTCCCAATGATTCCGGGATCATTTTTTTTGAACCAAAATAAGGGATTTGCAGCATATTAGGAGGTCATGATACTTGGTTCCACTCAAAAAATCATTTTTTTTTGTCTTAGTGAAAATCGTGCAGGTGTTAATATAGAAATTGACCATAATGTTGTTGTTATTTAGCCTCAAATCAACACTGATACTGCAAACGTATCATCAATGACGTTCCAACCTGCAGCAAACCGTCTTTTTAGGGATAACCTAGGACATTACATATAATGGGCGTGTGATTTAGGTAGAGGGATACTTTGGCTGCTATTTTTAGCGTGTCGAGCGACCAGGTACCGGCTATCTCATTGGTTCGATTGCATGATAAGATTTTTTTACACATATATGTAATAAGTATATATATCATTGGCAGAAGTTAGAGAGTAAGTCAAAAGCTGAGAGTTTCGTGTATTGGCACTTATCAAACACAAATTTGTCTCTAGTCACTCTGTAACTTCTGACGAAATAACATCTAAAATACAAAATTTTGTCAAAGACATTAAGAGTAAACCCTGTTCTATGTGACACATTCTACCAGTATCGGGAGTCTGAAAGTGTTAAGTTAAAAAAAAATTAATCAAATAATCTGTACGTCTAATGGATGAAAGGAAAAGTCGACCTCGGCGGAATTTGAACTCTGAACGTAAAGACAGACGAAATACCGCTTCTAAAATACAAAATTTTGTCAAAAACGTTAAGATAAACCCTGTTCTATGTGACATATTATAACAGTATCGGAAGTTTGAAAGTGTTTAGTTAAAAAAAAAGAATTTAATTAAATAATCTGTAGGTCAAAGTCAACTTCGGCGAAGTTTGAATTAGTAAAGACAGACGAAATGTCAATATGCATTTCGCCCGCCGTGCTAACGTTTCTACCAGCTCGGGGCCTTAATAAGTAAGCATTCATTTTAGAAATATATTCTTTATTCTTATTGTTGAAGCGTTACTCTCTTACTTGCTGATATGAAATTTCGTAACATTTTACCTCATAACTGGTTTTCTACTAATTTTCAATCAATGCGACAAGTGATTCTGAATTCCCCACGCATTTTTCTATCATTTAAGCTTAAGAAAAGTATACTTTTAATTAAAAATTAAAACATTTATGTTAATTGAAGATGAATATCTGCCTTACTGCCCCTCTTGAGGTCGCAGATATTTTGATGTAACTTTTTTTCTACTGAACCAAATCTCAAACTATTTATGGCAAAGTGTAGCTGAGGAGGTGTCCTCTTTAAAACTATTAACAGTTTGCAATTTAGTTGAGAACTGAATTAGTGGTGAAGCTTGGAAGCTGCTGCGATTGACGAAATGGTGGTCTTAAGAATATATTCAACTACTACCGTGGTTGAATGATAGAAACCTTCCGTATCAGACGGTGAGTAATTATGTATATGGCTTCGTGGGCGTCTGCTTGGTTGATATTGAGTCAACTCATAACATACAAACAGACATACATTCACAAATGCACATATTACATATATGTATATACTCCAGTAATTAATCAGGAAGAAAGCAACAGTAGCAGCACCTCCGCCACCACTAGCGGCAGCACATATATCTCCCAATGATAAGTATTATGTCAAGGATATGCCACAGGCTGTTATCATTTTACCAGATCTATAATCTGTTTAGGCATGCACGTATAGATTATCAGACATGTATGGTAAAGCAAATAATGCATAGATCCAACTGAATCTACATTCTCGAGAAGTTCTTATAATTCAACACGTGATCTATTAGTAATTCCTAATTTGCCAATAGATCCATCGCTAAGCCAATACAGCACATAAGTCCTGAGCTTATCTCTGCTCATCTTTAATTTACGTCACTATTTTCCTTCTCTCAACTCATCGATCTGCCGCCAAGCTATCTATCTTCTTTCTTCCTCTCTCTCATAAACAACATGGCAAACACACCAGCGCAGAGAGAATAATGTAGAACATTGGCTCATATTACATTCGCGGTATGTATGTATGTATGTATGTATGTATGTATGTATGTATGTATGTATGTATGTGTGTGTGTGTGCGTGTGTGTGCGTGTGTATGTATGTTTGTTTGTTTGTATGTATGTATTGGGTTAAAATTTTGGGACAAGTCCAGGAATTGTGGGGAGAGGCAGAAGTTGATTGCATCGTCCTCAGTGCTCAACTGGTGCTTATTTTATCGATTCTGAAAGGATGAAAAGCAAAGCCAACTGTGGCGGAATTTGAACTCAAAACTTAAAGACACACGAAATGCCGCTAACCATTTTGCCCGGCATGTTAAGGATTCTTCCAGCTCGTCTTTTGTGTGTGTGTGTGTGTACACACACACACACGCACGCACGCACACACACACACACACGCACACACACACACATACACACACATACACACACATACACACACACACACACACACACACACACACACACACATACGTAGGTGCCGGCGTGGCTGTGGTAAGAAGCTTGCTTCCCAACTACATGGTTCCGGGTTCAGTTCCACTGCGTGGCACCATGGGCAAGTGTCTTCTACTATGGCCTTGGGCCGACCAAAGCCTTGTGAGTGGATTTGGTAGACTGAAACAGAAAGAAGCCTATCATGTATATATATATATATATATATATATATATATATATATATATATATATATATATATATATATATATATATATATATATATATTGATAGAAATGGTAAGACAACAAAAGAATGAAAGAGATCTTGATATTATGTAAATAGACGAATTTATCTATAAATAGGATATGTAACAATTATTCGGTAGCCATGATAAAACTCCGAGTTTCTAATGTCGGGGCGAAACCCACGCTGCCATCTCTTCAGTTTTCGATGGCCCGAGAACTGAAGAGATGGCGGCGTGGGTTCTGCCCCGATATCCGAAACTCAGAATTTTATCATGGCTACTGAATAATTGCCATATCATATTTACACACACGCACACACACACACACACACACACACACACACACACACACACACACACACACACACACACACACATACACACACACACACACACACACACACACACATTTGTATGTTTGTGTCTGTGTTTGTCCCTCCACCATCGCTTGACAACCGTACTTGGTGTGTTTACGTCCCCGTACCATAGCGGTTCGGCAAAAGAGAACGATAGAATAAGTACCAGGCTTACAAAGAAGAAGTCTAGCGGTCGATTTTTTAAATTAAGACTTTATCTCTTATTTCTACCAGGTGTATGCTTTTATGCATCCTTACGCTTCGTACAAATTTATATATATATATATATATATATATATATATATATATATATATATATATATATATATATATATATATATATATATATATATATATATATATGTATATATATATATACACACACTCAGTATATGATTTAACTTATTAAACACAGTTTAACAAATCCATTCGTATTTATGTAATGGAGGAAATTAGATGTTAAAATGGATTATAGTTTTTATTTTTTGCGTTGCTATACAATTTGTTTCATACAAAAAGACTCAGATATTCATAAGAGAAAATCGTAATAGTCATATTTGTACTCGTCGGTAGCTGGTATAAAAACTAAAAAAGATGTTAGAAGTACATAGATTTTCTCTTAGTTATCATACTGGGTTAATGTGCTCGTTCTTGTAGTCTGCTCGCCTTTTTGTATGAAATAAATTGTATAGCAACATGAAAAATAAAAACTATTATCCATTTTAACATCTAATTTCCTCCATTACATAAATATGAATGAATTTGTTGAACTGTGTTTAATAAGTTAAATTATATACTGATTATTTCTGTACAAGTTTTCATACCTATACAAATTTATATAAGTAAATCCCAAAGTATGAAGAAACGACATTAGAAATCTTTGGAAAGTACGCGAATTCTATGAGCGTTTTTTACTTTCTTCCCTTCGGATTTTCCCCCTTTTTTAACAGTCATTCTAATAGCTCTTTTGTTTGTCTTAATGACGATAATTTATATAGTAATTTCCTTTTGTTTAACGGCCATTTTCATAGCATTTTTGTTTGTCTTAATAACTGACGAGATGCCGGAGCAGATTTCCGCCCCGACATCCGAAACTCGGAGTTTTATAATGGCAACCGAATAATTGTCACATATTATATTACAGATAAATTCTTCTACTTACATAATATCGAGGTCTCATTCATTCTTTTGTTGTCATACTATTACTATTAATATATATATATATATATATATATATATATATATATATATATATATATATATATCTTTTTTGTTTGTTTCAAGACTGCGGCTGTGCTGGGACACCGCGTTGAATAATTTTAGTCGAACGAATCAACTCTAGTATTTATTTTTCTTAGCCCGGTACTTATTCTATCGGTCGTTTTTTCCGAACCGCTTTGTTACAGGGACGTAAATACACCAACACCGAATGTCAAGAGGTGGTGAGGATTTTTACCACACAGCCATACCTGCACCTACACAAATCACTATAAAGCAGTAACAATTACACGCACGCGCGCACATATATACATACATATATTTACGTGTGCGTATATACACGTGTGTGTGTGTGTGTGTGTGTGTGTGTGTGTTTGTATGTATGTATGTATGTATGTATATGTGTGTGTGTATGCGTGCGTGTATGTCTATGAAGGCGCGTGGCTTAATGATTAGGGAATTCAGCTCACGACCGTAAAGTCGTGAGTTTGATTCCCGGCAGCGTATTGTATCCTTGAGCAAGACAGTTAACGTTATGCCAGTTCATTCAACTGTAAAAAAGGACTAATAGTTGTACTTCAAAGGGCCAACCGTGCCACATTCTGTGTTACGTTGAATCTCCCTGAGAACTACGTTAGGGGTACGTGTATTTGTGGAGTACTTAGCCACTTACTCGTTAATTTTCCGAGAAGGCTGTTCCTTTGATCGGATCAACTGGAACACTGGTCGTCGTAACCGCCGGAGTGCTGGTTTTATACATACATACATACATACATATGTATGTATGAATGAATAATTAGATATACATAGGCAAACATACTTTGAGGCCGCCATTTGTCATTAATGACAATGGATGAAGGTCCTAGTTGTCCGCCCTACTTGGGCAGCTATCTCTCAAGTATAGAATGTTCGGTTCGATATGTATGTTCCAAAGGAACAGCACGGCTATTATAATTTCGTCGCAGTGTCGTTGCAGGAGTTGCCCGAACGAGGTTGTGGACAACGCCGAACTGTGCCAGGAGCTCCTATATTTGATTTTTCTTCAGGGTTTACTCCCGAAATCTTATCCTTGGCTGCGTATGGGTGCGAGGAGGCAGATATTTGGAATCAGGGTTTTCCTTCCAATGGATGGATTGTCCCCCAAGGCTAACGAGCTCCATCTGCCCGACTGACTTGCTGACTAACCAGTAGGTGGGTTTTTGACAGGTGTTTACTACTCCCGATCTCAACATCCTGGAACTCCCAGAACAGTTCCCCACAACTGGTTGCAGCTTAAAGTCATACCTAGGACATACTTATACATAAATATATAAATAGATAAATAATTATGTATGTATGTATGTATGTATGTATGTATGTATGCATGTATATATAATATATATATATATATATATATATATATATATATATATATATATATATATATATATATATACTAGCAGAAATACCCGGCGTTGCCCGGGTTAAAGAGAATAATGTACGCATCATCTTTATATATAGAGATGTATATACACACACGCACCCAAACACACGTATATATATGTATATCAATATAAATATATGAAAGTCAATGAAGTTTCGTAAAAGAAGGTGATCATGTACATACTTTCTTGCTGTTGTGATTATAACACCTCGTTGTAAACAATGTTCCTTGTTTTCTCTTGTGGAGCATATACAAATAGGTTTTTTTTGCTGCCCACTCTTGAGCAGCCAACATACAGTTGTCCATGTGAGAAGCAGGGCTCTTCCAAGAGAAGACCAGCTACAGACAGTGTTTGACCCTGAGATTTGTTTATGGACAAAAGTCACACGAAGGGGGAATTGTAGTCTTCTGAATGTAAAAGGAATGTCTGCTCCTGATGGAGTAAGAGGAATTCTTGGAATAAAGACGTCATCCCCTTTTGCACATCCAGAAAGAATGGTAGCCTCGATAACGTGTGACATCATTTTCTTTATCACGAGTCGTGTTCCATTGCAAAGTCTTGGTGGTTCCAGATTGCGGAGCAGCATAACAGGCGTTCCAACTTTAAGTGATAATATGTGGGGAGGTAGTCCTGGAGGCTCCAACGAATTGAGAAATTCAGGAGGATAGCTCACCACTTCATTTGTATCTGGAACTGTATCAACAGACTTGTAAGTTTGAAGATTGCCGGGAAGAGAATGCATCAGGTGTTGATTAATTTTTGTAACAGCTACGTTTTTTGGAGCTAATATTGCTCTTTCACATAGCCAATTGTGATTTTGGTAGTTTTGTTTAAAGTTGGGAAAGACTTTGTGTTTGAGGTCATCAACAGAATTAACAACAGAACAAAATGGCCGGAGGTCTGCAACGAAATAATTTTACTCAACACTTTGCAAGTGAATCAGTGGAGGCAAAGATGCGTCTCATTTACTTGACAATTTATGCACCACATTGCAGAAATCACAATGTAAGTATATCTGAAAGGGTAGTCTTACACTGTTGTACCGTTGAATTACAAATAATGCTCATCTGTTATGTTCGGGTTAAAATTTCATCAACATCAAAAATATATGAATTTTCATGGGAGTTATGGCCGTTATGCAAAGAATATAATTTCCA